>NC_052055.2:97533181-97663181 GCF_903992535.2 Arvicola amphibius
TATCCCTTTCCCCGGGGCATCCATACATATCGCTCTTAGGGTCCTTCTTGTTACCTAGCTTCTCAGGGTTTCTGGAATGCAGCCTGGTTATCCTTTTCATTACATCTATTATCCACTTATGAGTGAGTACATATTGTGTTTGTCTTTTGGGGTCTGGATTATTGCACTAGGGATGGTTTTTTCTAGTTCCATTTGCCTGCAAATTTCAAAATGTCATTAATTTTTACCACTAAGTAATACTCCACTCTGTAAATATACCACATTTTCTTTATGTGTTCTTCGGGTGAGGGGCATCTAGGTTGTTTCCAGCTTCTGACTATTACAAACAATGCTGCTATAAACATAGTTGAGCATACGTCCTTGTGGTATGGTTGAGCATCCTTTGGGTAGAGGCCCCAAAGTCATATTGCTAGGTCTTGAGGTAGATTGATTTCCAACTTTCTGAGAAACTGCCATTCTGATTTCCAAAGTGGCTGTACCAGTTTGTATTCCCAACAGCAGTGGAACAATGTTCAAAAGGGGGCAACATTTAAATGAAGTCAAGATAAAAATACAGAGCCCGGAGTCTTTCTACCCTTCTTCCATCAACCGTTCCAGACGGAACTCTGTATTGACTCATTTCAGGGTTCAACAATTCTATTCCACAGCTTCAGAAAATGGCGATGCCTCTACTGTCAACCATGGCTCTTAATTTTACAATCTTTCAGTAGTTGCAGTTTGGAGCTTACAAACAATATTTGTATGCGCGTACACACACACACACACACACAACATGCAGACGCCTTACTCTCCTTTTATGCAAAAATAAAATGTGAAATCGCCTTTTAAATTACCGAGAGTTATAACCAAAAATATAAAGAGTTCCAAGCCCACCCAGCCACAGCCTCTGACTCCACAGAACAGACAGGCAGCCCTTGTATCCCTCTGAGCTCCCCACCACAGAATCTGCACGCATCATAAAATGAATGTTTTCAAGGGCCGAGTTGGGGAGAAATATTCTGGGCAGCCATAAATAACTCGGGATTTTACCTAGCCGTTTTGAAGAGTGTCAACGTACGTAAGATAAAGCAGCGTTACAATTGGGATCCAAGAAATTCCTGGCTGTCCAGCATAACTTTCTCTACCAGGACACACCACAAGGGAGAGACGAGGAAATAGTCACAGCTGTTTAGGAACATCTGACTCCCCTTGATAGCTGTGAAGAGACCCCAATAGCGAAGCCAAGCTAATGTCCCAAGAAAACTACATCACACCAATTATTTTTTGTCTTCTTGTAGTGCTGGGGATCAGACCTGCAGCCTCAGACAGGCTATGCTTGCTTCTGAGCTATGTAGTCCTCCAGTCCCCCCACACACTCTTGAATGCAACTCTTCTTTTTAAAAGTAGTACTAACCCCAACATCGTACATACACGCATCCTTTTCTAAAGCTCATTTCCGTGAGTCTCACATTGGCACCTGGGTGCAATGGTTCTTATTCCCAGAGACACACAAGTTCAGAGTATTTTATTAGTCCAAAATATTGACCTATATAATATATATGATATACACATGTTAAAAAACAGTCTTTAAAAACACCCATTTTTCCTGATAATTTCTTTTGCTAACAGAATTCAAAGTTCAAAGAACAAAACTCTTCTTCAGATCCTGAGAATGCTGGCTCTTGGTTGCCTCTGAACACTGCTCTGGTCTGCTCCTAATATCTCACAAAACAAGCAGGGAAATGGGTCAGCCTGTGCTGCAATGTGACTCATTAGAGAGTTATCCTTCTCCACGCTCCTCTCCTCTCCTCACTGGAAAGTGTTACAAGCCCAGGTAGTTATTCTTCCTCGGTCACCAAGAAAAAGAAGGTGGCTCCTCATTCGTCTTCTCCTCACACCAGTGAGTCTCCAGAAAATGCGCCTCTTCCCATCTTTAAAGATAGGATGCAAATTCGGGTGAGATGTAAAAAGGCCTTTTCCTTCTGGCTGCTGCCTTGTGTGCAGTGTGGTTTCAGTTTTCCGAGCAATGGAATCGCTTGCATGCTTCTTTCTTTCTCTTTCTTTTCATATATCTCTGTTCAGTGTGTTGGTGTAACTGAGCTAAATGCCAAGGCAGCCCCTGCAGTGTGTGGTCTGCCACCTGCCACCATCCCTTGGCCATAGAGATTCCAGCTATTTAACTTTGGAAATGACATTTCTGCGCGGTTCTTCCGAGATAGCAAGGTGTGTCAATCACCAGGAGCTCTGCCAATGGCAGCGTCAATGGAGTTGAATTTCCCATTGATGCTGGGGTGACAGGGCTATCTCTTTGACTTCTCTGGCTGGTAGCTCTCATATCACTCAGAAAAGTTTATTTCCCAAGGAATTTTCTTTGTGATCTCAAACTCAACGTGACCTTCCTTTTGTAGTCTCGGGGGCCACCCACTGTTTTATCGCCTGGAGGCTCTTCCTAGTTGACTCGGGGAACACTGGGCTCCTGTGATCTTCTCTAGGCGGACCTTGAAACTCAAGAGAGAAGGCTGACGAGAATAGTCTGGTTTCCATGTTTGGGAACACCAGTGAAGCATGATTAATAAATGCTCAGAGACAGAAATTGAGGTTCATCCTGAAGGTCAGAAAAGCAAAGCAGCCAGCCACTGACTCCTACCTCTACCTCAGTACTAAATGGTGATCCTGCCTCCAAGAATCTCAGAATGAGACTGAGCATGAGACCTGTCTCCTCCCGTCTTATATTCCTCTCTAGTTATGGAATTAAGGGTGTGTATCACTACCACCTGGTTTCCATGCCAAATTACTGTGGCTACTGGGATTAAAGGTGTGTGTCATTGCTACCTGGTCTGTAAGGCTAACCAGTGTGGCTGTTTTACTTTTCTGATCCTTAGGCAAGCTTTATTTATTAAAATATAAATAAAATGCCACTAGCAATAGGTTTGAAAGTAACCATCAAAATATGAATTCTTAAAATAAAAACATTGTGTTCATACCAAGAGAGGTTTCTCCAGTTATCAATATGACGGTGAAGTTTTGTGAAATGGCGTGTGTATTGTGAACTCTAAAATGACTGGGCACACTTTTGTGGCTACCTCCCACATGACTATGTTTCTCCGTGTGTCACTTACACATAACAGGTAACTGTACCTGAAAGACATGGGTGTGGTTGGCAATAGGCCAGTTACTGAGGAGAGAAATAATATCTGAATAAAATTCATGTCTCCTTTATATTTGTGCATCCTTTAGCCTTAGGCACCCTGAATATTTTTATTCCACACAGGTAGCTTGCAAATTCTGTTTTGAAGGAGTGAGAGATGTTATTGTTATCCAAGGGAAGGCAGTGTTTGGGAAAAAGCAGGAGACTTGGGCTGGAAGGGAGCATTCTCATTGTCCCGCCTCTCCCCCACACCCGATTGAGAAGGAAGGATGCCTGGCAGGCCTCCCCAGCTAGCCTCCCGTCCTGGCATCATATCTTAGAGCAGCGAACAGCTGCCTTCCACCACCTGGCCAGCTCTCACCTCAGAAAGCAAAAGGCACTGCTTGTCTAATAATAAAACATACTGTCCTGGAAGGAACTTGCATTTTCCTCTGCCTGGGCCAGACTAGGCTTGTATACTAGCCCAGGAATGGCTGTCCTCACCCAGGGCCATGGCAAAGGTCTCCAAGCACTTCTAAATCCCTAAGCGAAGATTTGGAAAATCCCTATGTTCCTCAGACTAACCACATTTCCTGTCTTCAAAAGAGGAATGCATCAATCAGCTTCTTGTCACTATGATAAAAATACTTGAGACAATCAGCTTTAAAAGAAAAAAAAAAGATTATTTTCGGGTTCTCATCCATGGTGGGTTAACCCTGCTATTTTGGTGGGCGTAACACATCACAGGAGGGCAGCAGATGGTAGAGCCAGAAACCAAGAAATGAGAAATCTCCTTGAAAGGCATGCCTTCACAGATCTGAAACCCTCTAGCATCAAGGATCTAGGGACCCTACCTTCTAACCCACGGTATTTTGGAGGACATCTCAGAGCAAAGCCAAAGAATATGAAAAGAAGCAATCGTTCTGAAGACCCATGCCTGCTATTCCAGACTGGTTCTCACAGTTCTCAGCCAGCTCTCTGGCCACCTTTGGGCTTCATTGAATGTTGTTGCTAATGCAAAGTCAGTTTTTCAGTATTTGATTTTCTGACTCGTATTTTGGTCTGGCGGTTTAGGGTGGCCACGAAAAACCCCACTTTCCCCTCCTGCCTTGGCAGCTAAAAAAAAAAAAAAAAACCCTCAGGAGAGACCGAGATGCAAATGAAAAGAGCCAGCTGCAGTGTCACTGCTAAACTGATGATTTAAGAATCTGGTTTACCTCCTGTCCACACCTGGTCCTTCCTGGTCTGAATCCCACACAGGCATCGCCCACTACCGTCCTTCTCAGGGCCATTTCCCAAACTCTGCCCACATACATCACGCCTGTCCAAGCCAGAAGGAAGGTGGAAATGTTTCTCCTTTATTTTTCCTACACTGGAAAAGTGAAGCAAAAGTTCCTTCTCTCCAGCCGAAGACATAAAATGGAAAGGAATGAGTACAAGCAACATGCTTCCCGAGTGCCTCCCAGCTTCTTTCCCTTCATTGTATGCCTGGCTGTTGAAACCGTGGTCGAATATAAAAATTACTAGCATGTTCAGATTCTAAGGTGTTTATTTCTAAACAAAAATGAAATAGTCTCCCTGCCAATCTGGAAATGATACTCGGTTTATAAGAAACACCTGCCAGTTCCTTGGCAGAAGCCCTGGGAGAAAAATTGCAAGTACAGACAAAGCTCCTTGAACAAGTAGACCCACTGCGTGGGTTCCTGAGTAAGCAAACCTACTGTGTAGGCTCTTGCGCAAGCAGAACTTCCACACTTCTGCCCTCCCCTCCTTCTCTCCTTCCCTCACTGTCTCCACGGGCCTTTGATTTCAGCTAGCAATGTAGCCTAATAAAGCAACAGACCACACTCTACCCTCACTTTACCTGGAAACTTCCGAGGTAATGGTTTATGTACAAGTCGACCATGTTGCTTCCCACCAGTGTCTACACAGATCCAGCTGGGAGTAGACTGATGGGCAAGCAAACAGAGGCATGAGCAGGCTGTATGTAGAAGACATGACTTGGCCCATGCACTTCAGCTGTGCAGTGCAGTGCATGGAACGACACACAGAATGCCATGCAATATTATTCCTGAGTGTTCTGTGAGCTCCACGGTAATATGCATGGGAGGATGGTGAACCTTGAGAAACCACAGCTACTCTATGATAAAATGTTACTGCTGTTATTTCAAGTCACATTTGTGTGTGTGTGTGTGTGTGTGTACACATGTACTATGGTGCATATATGAAGTCAGAGAACTTGCGGAGGTCAATTGTCTTCTTCCACTGTGTGGAGTCCTCAAGTCAGGAGATTTGGTGTGAGCGCTTAGCTGTATCACTGGACGTCATGGTTCTTA
Organism: Arvicola amphibius; assembly: GCF_903992535.2. Lineage (NCBI taxonomy): Eukaryota > Metazoa > Chordata > Mammalia > Rodentia > Cricetidae > Arvicola > Arvicola amphibius. Next base: position 97,538,624 of record NC_052055.2, read on the forward strand.
TTTTATAAATAGATTAATTGAATCTCCAGGAATAGGAATGATTTCCTGAAGAGTTAATGGCATTACTGGCGCTGGCTCACCTTTTCTAATGCAGAATGGGGTTCATTTTTAAATACTTATAACAAAACAGAGATGCTCTGCAGGTCTTGTGGGAGCAGAAGTTACTCCCACATTTATCATTTATCGTCGTCACCATGGTTAGTATATATGCTGCACACCTCTGCAATAAGCTAGGTCCTGGGAACATGTGGACTGACATGACGACAGCAGGACAGCAGACACTACAAAGGGTGAAGTGGTTAAGAACAGCCGATGGCCAGAGAAGCACCTCGGGGCAGCGATGGGTTTGTGGAGGGCTGCTAATGCTGATGAGTGGGATCCTGGCTGAGGGAAGCATCAGCAGCATTTAGCCAGAGCAGGGATGAGGATTTGGGGAGAATGGGCAACATGAGAATAGAGGGTACCACTATGATGAAAGAAGCAGCAGCTTCTGAGATGTACACTGTTAACTGAGGTTTCTGTCCTGCCTGGTTCAGGCAGTTGTTAAGTAAAGCAATCACACAGATGTCTACATTAACTGTAAACTAATTGGCCTATTAGCTCTTATTAACTCTTATAACTTATATTTGGGACTTAATGGCTGCAGGACCGGGTGGGACCTGTTCAACAAATGGTGCCCAAATTGTGGGCCACTGCATCCACATAAAAATCTGAAAGAGCTTGGGAAGTAATTCTAGACAGAAAAGAATAGAGTTAAGCACGGCTTATTGATAGCAGCATTTTCTCGGGTGGCTGTTTGTTAGAGGCAAATGTGTCTCATTTAAGAGAGGCTTCCTGACTCAGCTTTTGCTGCAAAAATTTTGCAGCTCTTTTAAGAGGCCCTGCCACAAACACTTAAATTGTGTTTATGAATTGCCGAAAGCATGCTTCTCAGTGGTGGCATGGACCTTGAAACACCATAGAGTTGTGGCAAAAAACATGGCTCCAGCCAGCACCTCTGCCATGAGGCTAGAATCTCAGAAAGCTAAGGAATAGGCTGGATCCAGCCATGAAAGCAATGGCTTTAATTCTAGCCATATTGCTTAGCAAATTAAAGACTTATGTGGTCAGAAAAAGAGAGATACGGTAATAGTTTCAGACAAAAAACACCTCTAAACTGTTTATGCTGTGTTTAAAATATATGTACAGAAAAGGGATAAAATTCTTAAAAGAAAAAAGAAAAAAGAGAGTAGTTGGGTGTCTTGGCACACACCTTTAATCCCAACACTAGGGAAGCAGAGGTAGGAGGATCTCTGTGAGTTCAAGGACAACTTGGTCTACAGAGTGAATTCAAGGACAGCCATAGATACACAGAGAAACCCTCTCTCAAAAAGCCATAAATTAAAAATAAAAATAAAGTAGAGGTTAAAATAAAGCCTCTTAAAGATGAAAAATACACAGAGTCTGGATACTGTATGTTATTGTTTTGTCTTTAAATTGTTTGATGACTGAGGAAGGAGCTAAAGCTGCTAAAAGACATTTGATTATAAATGCTGCTGGATTATATATATATATATATATATATATATATATATATATATATATATATTGATTTAAGTCAAAAGATATGTTACTTTGGAGAAGAGGTTTTGCTTTTGTTTCCACAGGAAATGAGGGACCCTGGATTCATTCCTTATTAAGAAAAATCTGGTTTGACCAAGTAAGACCCCCTGAGAAATCTGATAGGAGGAATGGCCCAGATGTCTGTGTTCTACATCCAGAACAGTCCAAAGACTGCTGCCTGAGATGATCAAGTATCACAAGATACTCCAGTCAGAACTTGATCATAATTCTAAATTTTCTTTAGGTCCCCATAAGATTATCAGTGCCCCTAATCAGCAGGAAGTAGCCTGGAAAACTACACCCATATTCCCCCCAAAATGGATTATGAATGTTTACCTTTGTTTAGCATGTTGGTTACAAATTGTTATAGATAAACTAAACAAAGGAGATTTGATTCAGAGTTCTTATTTTAAAAGGGGGGGGGGTGCTGTGGGAAAATGTACCCTGTCACTTATATTTTAAATAAATGCTGATTGGCCAGTAGCCAGGCAGGAAGTATAGGTGGGGTGACCAGGCAAAAAGTAGAGGCGGGGCAATGAGAATTCTAAGAAAGGGAAGTTTCAGCCTGCAGTCATTACCCAGACAGCGAGGAAGCCAGACACAGAGCAAGCAAGATGTGACTGCCTCACCGAAAAAGGTACCAAGCCACGTGGCAAACACAGACAAGTATTATGAGCTAATATAAGTTATAAGAGTTAATAAGAAGCTTGAGCTAATAGGTCAATCAGTTTATAATTAATGAAGACCTCTGTGTTATTTCTATGGGACTTAATGACTACGGGAACCCAGCAGGACAGAAACCTCAGTCAGCAGTACTCATGACTAGAAGCAGTTCAGTAGAGCCAGAGCCAAGGACAGCTTCAGGGTAATTATGGAAACAGGACCAAAAAAGGAGGAAGTAAGCAAGGACCCAGCTCAAGGAAATTACCTTCATCCCACAGGCAATGTGGAAGCCTGAAATTATGTAGACTGTGATAAAGGTGAACTGGAAGCAAGAGCCACAGGGGATGGTGATAGTGACAATTATATCCTGTCATCTGGATATTTGGGAAACAAAGAACTGCACCTCAGGTGGACACAGTGGTCTTTAAACTGAGCTAAGTTGCTGTCCATAACAAATGAGGATTAACCAGTGAGTTCACACACAACACTTACCAAGGTTGCTATCTTCAGATAGTTTGATTTACCCTGCAATGTTACATGTTGTAGAGTTCATAAGTACTCAGTAGATTCCATATGTGCTGGTTGTTTTGTTGTTGTTGTTGCTTTTTGTTTTGTATTTTTTGTCAACTTGATACAAGCTAGAGTCATCTGGAAAAAAAAGAACATCAATTTAGGAATGACTTCCATCAAATTGGCCATAAGCAAATCTGTGAGGTATTCCTTTTCTTGACTCATAATGGGCAATGCCATTCCTAGGTAGGTGGCCCTGGGGTGCATAAGAAGGCAAACTGAGCAAGGCATAAAGAGCAAGTCAGGAAAATGCACTCCTCCATGGTCTCTGCTTCAGTTCCTGCGTCCAAGTTCCTACCTTGGCTTCCTTCTGTGATGGATTGTGAATAGGACAAGTAAACCAAAGAACAATCTTCTCCCTGTGGTGTTTACTGCAGCAATAGAAAGCAAACCAAGATGATGCATTCTAATTTTGAATTTGGAAGCTTTGCTAAGCAGAGCTGATCCCTTTTTGCAATGTTGAGCAGCGGCAGTGAGCCTTGGCTCTCATTCAGCCTTGCCATCCTTGGGGGGAAACAAGTCACCCTCCAGTGAGCTATGGTGTGTGTCTGTGGAGCTTGGGAGGTCAGGAGTGTTCCACTTTCCCCTAAGTTTTCCCTTCGACAGTGGGTTTATCAGGACAGAACGTCATCCTGCTAAGGGGCTGAAAATCAAATACAGTCTAAAGCTATGTAAATTAGACATGAGATCTTTGACTCTGACTAACAAAAGCCAGGTAATGAGTTCCTTGGACCGTCAGAAAATAGTGCTGCTTATGGAGACTCAGGAATCCTAAGCTGAAGAAGACTTTCATCTAAATACACTAATTTTCCCCTCCAGAGAACCCAGGTTTCCTTTAGAATCCCTAATTACAGATTTTTAAGAGTGGTCTAGAATTTGGACCTTCTCTGGGCATCTTAATTCTTTATAAAGGTGATTTGGCCAAACAAAAACTCAGACCAATTCTGTTTCAAATTCCCTTGGCCTCCACAGAGCCATCAATTTAAGCTACCTTCTGTCTGGATGTCCCCTGCCAACAATTTGCTGCTTGGTCACTGTTTCCAATTGCTAAAGTGACCCTGAGCTGCAGTTGCTGGAGAATGCCCTGGTTCAGGCAAGGAGGTGGAGACACCCTAGAACACAAGGATGTTTCATTGACCTGGTAGTCCTGGCAAAGACTTAAATAGCCACATTTTCTTATGCCATAAGATGTTAGTGGTGTGGCATTGGAAATAGGATGTGACATCAAAGGCAAGAGGCCATCTATGAGGGCTGTCTGTCCCAAATTCTGTCCTTTGCCACAGGATGCTAGCTTCAATTCACTACCCACAGTATATGGGAAGAGATCTGTGCTTGACTGGTCCTAAAGGAACTTGATAAGGTTGTATGCAAAGCCCCTACCTAATCCACCGGAATGGACTCTGAGGACCTGGGTGGATGTCTGAAGCAATGGGCAGTATTATTCCCATATACACTATGATAGCTTCCACACACACAAACCTGTATTAATGCAGATTTTTCACTTCTATCGAATGCATCACAGCACTCTGTAGCATGCCTGAATTTTGAGCATTGCTATATTATGCCTTTAATGAGTGAAGTAAAGATTACATGAACACAGACACATCAACACCCTACCATTTTACAGATAGCTGTAACAGCTACCAAGTGACCAGTGAACAGGAGCTATCCATTATAGCTGTGCTGAACAACGGGATATTTCCCGAGTGGGACACCGGGAGATAGCACCATCCTGTCCATATATTTGAATGCTTACAAATTCTTTATATCTGGATTTTCCACTTAATAATTTTAGGCCACATTTACCTCAAATAACTGACATTGTGAATGGGAGGGAGAGCCTGCTGTACTAGTTTGAGCACACCGTCTGAAAATTAAGCCTCTGGCTTTTCTATCAGCCCCATGCTGAAGCTCAGCAAAAAAAAAAAAAAAAAAAAAAAAAAAAAAAAAAAAAAAAAAAAAAAAAAAAAAGATTAATGTTTGAGTGAGTGAAAGACCACAGCAGGGTGTGTAGGGGCACAGGTCTGTCATCTCAAACTCAGTCTCAGAGTGAGTCAGAGGATCCCCACCAATTGAGGCCAGCTTGGGTTAGACAATAAGACCCTGTCTCGGTATATTTTAAAAGGTTCAGAGAAGGGACTCTTTTGTTCATCCAATACCCTGCCAGGGCTCCTGGGGTACAGCCTTGTGCCCTCTCTCCAGTTTCTATGGCTCCTTGACAAGTGAGGGGGGAAAATGCCAAATGAGCCAGCAGTCATGGCATCTACTTCAACGAAACACGGGGAGAAGTTGTATCTTGTGCTGGCCGTTGTAACTGCCAAGAAATTCAGTTCAAAGGCAGCATTTCTGAGTGCTGAGAGTGGACAGGCAGTTATAATTTCATCTGCTCATGGATATATTCATTCATTCAACAGCTTTTGAATGTCTTCCACAAAGGTAAAGATTGCTGGGAGGCATGCAAAAGGCAGATCTGGGTCATCTACTCCAAGAACATCCAGCAATTATGTGTGTGTTTGTAAGTCTCTATGTGGGTATGCATAAATGTTTGTGTCTGGGGAATCCAGAAGGGAACAGCAGAATGCTTGGAGCTGGAGTTGCTGGCAGTTGTGAACCATGTGATAGGGTTGGGAATTATACTCTGGTCCTTTGCAAGAACAGCGAGTATCACTCACTGAACATGGAGAAGTCAAGCTGGTGCCTACCTAGAGCCTGCACCCCCTGCTGAAAAGTGTTTGTTGTGCTGGATGAGACTCTGCACACTCCCAGAGGAGAAAGGTAGACACCAGAGCAGCTATAAACACTGTGGTCTATAGCAGAGATTGGCCTGCATGACACACTGGTACAATAGCAGCAGAAGAGTTGAGGAAGAAGTCAGCCACTAACTGAATGGGATTAAAGCTCATGAGATAGAGCCCATGCCTGACACTAACCAGGTGGTCAAGAAGCTGAGACTAGACAAGCTGTGGTACTAGGGGAAAACCAAAGGCTACTATTTTGCTAAAGGAGAATTGGTATAGGAGGTCCTTCTGTTCATGTGTTACTTTTCTTGGTTATTGAATAAAGAAACTGCCTTGGCCTAGTTGATAAGGCAGAACTTAGGTAGGTGGGGAAGACAGAACTGAACACTGGGAGAAAGAAAGGCATAGTAGGAGAGAGAGGCCATGGAGCTGCCAGAGACGGACATGCTGTATCTTTCCCGGTAAGCCACTGCCACGTGGCGATATACAGATTAATAGAAATTGGTTAAATCAAGATGTGAGAGTTAGCCAATAAGAGGCTAGAGATAATGGGCCAAGCAGTGATTTAATTAATACAAGTCTGTGTGGTTATTTTAGGGCTAAGCTAGCCAGGTGGCTGGGAAGAACAAGAGGGCCCTCTTCCTACAGCAGAGAATAGAAATGAAATGGCTCCTAACAGCATTCTGCTATACTCATAGATCAGTATCTTACTCACCTCTCATCACAGAATCATCCTCCTGTAGTAGATGGGACCAACCTCAGGGGCTCACAAATGGAAAATGTACAGTGAGTGAGAGACCATGGAACACTCGATTCTACATGGGATGTCTCCACCAAACCCCTCCCTTCAGGCCCCAGAGAACTCTGAGGAAGAGGAGACGGGGTGTTAAAGCCAGTAGGGATGGAGGACAGCATTGAAACAAGGCCTTCTAGACACAACAAGGCTGATGCATGTATGCACTCACAGAGACTGTTGCAGCATATACAGGGCCTGCATGGGTCTAAGCCAAATGGGGTCCCAGAGCAGAGAGGAGAAGGAGAAACAGGCCTGTATCCTTAAACTATCTCCAATTGATAAGCACTCAAAAATAAACAAAAAATACTTTTCTCTAATGTAATATAATTGAATACACAAACCACACTTAAGGGCAGGATTCATGCTTAGAAGTAGCTGACCAATACACACAAAAAAACTTAATGACATTTTTGGAAGATTTTTTTGTCTCACTGGACTAGCTAGTTTTATGTCAACTTGATGCAAGCTAGAGGCATCCGAGAGAATCTCAATGGAGAAAATGCCTCCATAAGATTCAGCTGTAGGGTGTTTAATTAACTAGTGATACATGGTGGAAGGCCCAGCCCTTGTGGGTGGTGCCATCTCTGGGTTGGTGGGCCTGGGTCTACAAGAAAGCAGGCTGTGCAAGTCATGAAGAACAAGTCATTAAGCAGCTCCCTTCCATAGCCTCCGCATCAGTTCCTGCTTCCAAGTTCTTCCCCTGCTTGAGTTCCTGTCTTAACTTCCTTCAGTGATGACAGTGGCATGGAAGTGTAAGCCATATAAACCCTTTCCTCCCCAAGTTGTTTTGGCCATGGTGTTTTGGTTGCAGCAATAGAAACCTTAACTAGGACACTCACAATGCTTTGTCTGGACTTTTTTTTTAAAAAAAAAAAAATTATTCCTTACAAATTTTTATTTGGCTCTTTGTTTCTTTTCTCCTATTCTGGTTTGTTTGTTTTTACTTTATTTTATTTTATTACTTTTTAAGGTACCTATTTGTATTCTACTAAGAGAGAGTGTGGATTAGGGTATATGGAAAAGTGGTAAGGAGCAAGAGGAGCTGAAGAAGGATAGTCATAATATATTGTATAAAAATTCCATTTTCAATAAAAGTAAAAAGAGATTGATACTACAGAATAGAAAGTACATGGGTTCCCTTAACCACAGTCCCGTGGGAAAGGCTTCTTCCTCCAGTCAACAAATGAATGATTATATAACTCGTGTCTCACCCACTGTTCCACAGACCCTAATTACATGTAGGAAATACCACAGAAAGATGAGCCATCCTCCATTGTGTATAGAGCAGTCTTCTCTTTTGCTGTATAAGTTCTGTATTCACTAAATTTATATTATAGCTGAAATGTAAGATGTATTTAAATTTTCCAAATCAAATTATCATCCTGCTAAAAAGATTGATCACTCTTAAGAATGAACAGCCAATACATGAAGAAGGTCATTTGTTCACAATCCAAATTAAGTTTATGTGGGACATATAAAACCTTATTTTTTTTAAAAATTTTTCTCTATGTAAATTAAATATGTGTCTGTTGTCAAGATTTTACTACCAAACACCCAAATCCTCACATCCTGTTATAGGGCCAGTACAATACCAGGTAGCTTTAGAAAGTCAGTAGTTGTCTTTGGCAGGAAAGATGGCGCAGTGTGCAATCACTTGCTGAATAAAGGTGAGAGCTAGAGTTTGGATTTGCACAACCTAAGTAAAGGGCGAATGGGTGTGGAAGCCTCCAAATGCAGAGGCAGAAGATCCCCAGAGGAAGTTGGCCATAGCTGCATTCTAGGTTTGATTTGGAGACCTGTATCCGTGAATAAGGTGGCCAACTGTTCTTGAAAGGTTTCCAACATCAACCCTAGGCCTCCACAGGCACACACATGCATGACACACATGCTAACATGCACACACACACACACACCACAAGTATATGAGACTAAGACACATATACATAAAAAGGAAAAATTAAATTTATTAAATTTATTGAAAAGTTAGTGCTAAACACACGTTATTAAAAAGAAATTCCTTGGAGAGCATATTGTTTTAATTTTTACAAGTAAAAAATCACCATGTTTGGTTGTTAATGCCTGCTCCCCCAATCAATACCCATGTGCTAAAGACTTAATCCAAAGAGCAGTACTTTTAGAAGGTAGTGATCACTTTAAGAAGTGGGGCCTACCGAGGTATCATATAATACAGATGGGATAGCCCCAAAAGGAACTGCAGTATCCTAAACCCTTCTTTTCCTCTCTGTTGCTTCCTGACATAAGAGTTAAAGCTGCATGCCAATTTCCAATAGAAACCTCTGAAACTGTGAACCAAAATACTTTATCTCCCTTTGTGGGGTGATTACTTGGGTATGCTGATACAATGGGAGAAAGCTACAACAGTAACTGAAATACACTCAGTTAACATTAATTAACAAGCTCAACTCTATTCTATCCTGGGAGAAGCTGTGATCCTCACTTCAAAGAGAGTAGTGAAAGCAAAATATTTTATTTTTCAGCCTTGTGAAATTGAATGTTGGATTGAAAAAAAAGGCAAACAGCTGGTGAAACAATGGAGCACCAAACAGTGTTTTTTATAGACTCTTATCATGAAAACTTCCTGCCCTATTTTTTTTCCCTTTGTTTGATACCTAGGGAGGTAGACCTTTTCCCTCTTATCTAACACAGTATGTGCTCTTGATTTCCCATTCCCCTTTAGTGACACATGAGCTCAAGCATCTAGCAGACTTTAAAGTTTCAGCCCCAAGATAATAGAGAAAGGTCCCAGGTAAGCAGGCTCCTAGGGAAAGACAGACTGGGGGCCTCCTGCTTGTCTGTGATTCTCTGATGAGCTCATAGTGAACAAACCTCATGCTGAAAATGAACAGTGATGGTTGATTTCTTGTATCTTCCCTTTCACGTAAAAGTCACCCAGTCCTTCCAGTTCTTCAGACCAAGACCTCTCTATTTGTCTTTCTCCAACCCCATGAACTAATCTATCAATAAGTCCTACCTGAAGATATAGAAAACTAAAAAGAAAACAAAGTTTCGTGTAATACAATCACAATACATTTTATTTCTATGGTTTCCCCAAACGTACGCAGACTCTTTGCATCAGTAATTGAACAATTCTCAACAGACACTGCTGGAGCCTACTCTGGCCGCCTCTGCTTGTGAAGCCCTCAACCCCCAGGCTCCTGCAATGCTTGTTCACAATCTGCAGACCCCTGGGGCACCACATATAACTTTTCCACCCAGCCAGATCACATTATGTGCCAAGTGAATCTGCCCGTACCCTTCAAAGGCAACCTCAACCACCCTCAACCACATATCCATCCTTCAGACTGAGAACAGGACATACATTCTGCATGCCCGCCTCTTTTATCCACCAGAGGTTATTCCATCTAAGTCATATCTAACTGTTTTAGTTAGGGTTTCTATTGATGTGAAAAAACACCGTGACCAAGAAGCAAGTTGGGAAGAAAATGGTTTATTAGGCTTACACTTCAGAATTGCTGTTCATCACTGAAGGAAGACAGGGCAGGATCCCAGAGACAGGAGCTGATGCAAAGACCATGGAGGGGAGCTGCTTTCTAGCTTGCTTTCCATGGTTTGCTCAGCCTAACTTAGAGAACCCAGGACCAGCAGCCCAGGGATGGCACCCACTGTAGGATGGGCCCTCTCCCATTGATCACTAAATGAGAAAATGCCTTACAACTGGAACTCAAGGAAGCATTTCCTCAGCAGAGGCTCCTTCCTCTGATCACTATATAGCTTGTGTCAAGTTGACACACAAAATCACCTGGTACACTAACCATTAGGCCAAGCCCTACAAGGAAATCCTGTGCTCTGTCCCATCCTGATGTCTTCATATCAGTCACAGAACTTACAAAAAAAGTCCACATGCCCATAACTCATCCAAAGAATGTAAACAGTATTAAAAAAAAAAAGATCAAAACAGTAACCAAGCCCCCATAAATCCATGATTCCTAAAGGAATTACCTAGATGAACTCCAGAACAGATAATTTAAAAGAACAATTCTAATCTTCATCAAAGTAACCAAGGGGTTTAAAGAACACACAGAGAAATACATCAACAAACTTAAAGAAAAATAACTTAAAGAGAATAAATGGCTGAGTGGTGCCCAAGAAAACACAAACCTAAGTAAGACTGGTTGAAATGATGAAAATAATCCAGGATTTAAAAACTGAGTTTGTTAAAGAGGTAGGAACATTGAAGAGCACTCAAGCTGAAATAAAGGTGGGATTGTAAAACTCAATAACCCAACTAGAAAAATCAAGGGGAATCTTTGAAAACAAGTACAATGAATCAAGCAGAAGACAGAATCTATCAGGACTTGGATAAGAAGCAGAGTAAACAGACAAAACAGGCAAACAATATGAATGTAAAATACAGAGGAAAGAGGGGGACATGCAAGAAATACGGAAAGCTAGAAAAGACCAAACTTTTAAATTATAGACATAAAAAGGAGAAGAAACCCTGATCAATGCCATAGGCCAGATCATTGAAGAAAACTAAAGAAAGGAACAATCATCCATATAGAAAAACATACAGAACATTAAATAGACAAGACCAGATAAGAAATTCCTCACAGTACATCATTGTTAAAACACTGAGTGTACAGAACAAAGAAAGGATATTGAAAGATGCAAGAGAAACACCAAAGTCACATACAAAGGAAAAATATTATGATAACAGCTGATTTATGAGTAGAAATTTTGAGAGACTCAAACAATGTATTTCAAGTTCTAAAAGATCACAATTGCCAAGCTTGACTAAGGTACCAAATAAAATGATTTGCTATAGTTAAAGAATAAATAAAAGTTCCCACAATAGAAACAGTCTTTTTAAAAATGTCTATCCAGAAGACCAAGTCTAAACAAAATACAGGAAGGAAAACTTTAGGCTGAAGAGAAAGGATAAATGATATAGGAAAGAAACTGTAGAAAGAAAGCAAAAAGTCATAATTGTCACTGAAACACAACAAGCTACTGATATACAAACAACAATACAATGATTGCCATCAACATACACCCTTCAATAATAGCTTTAAAACCCCTGGTTTCAATTCTCCAATTAAAAGACACAGGCTGGCTAAATGGACCACGAAACAATATCCATCTGTCTTCTGTCTACAGGAAACTCAGCTTTAAAGATAGACACCACTTAGAGTGAAAGACTGGACAAATATTCCAATAAAATGGAACCAGAAAGCAGGCAGGCATTGTTTTCTGATACCTAAAAACAACAACAACAAAAATCCTCAAACTAAATCTAATCAGAAAAAAAAATAAAGAGGGACATTTCATTCTAATCAAAGAAACATCCAAGAAGACAGTACAACCCTAACCATATGTGCCAAACTTTTGGAACACCCAATTTCATAAAAAGTGTAACTGGAATTAAAGATACAAATTAACATCAACCCATCAGTACTAGGTGATTTCATTATCCAACTTTCTTCATCAGAGATGTCATCAGGACAAAAACTAAGCAAGAAACATTATAATTAAAGCCCATTATTGTTCAAATGGGCTTAATAAATATCACCAAAACATTCCATCCAAACTCCAAAAAATGCTAGTCAGTAGTACACAGAAGCCTTTCTAGAATAGATCACATCCTTGGAAACAAAACAACTCTTAACAAACTCAAAGATAAAAATAACTATATATGTCCTCTCTGACTTTAATACAATAAAACTGGAAATTGAAAGTAAACAAATATAGTAATTATGCAAACTCATGGAGATTAAATTATTTATTTCTGAATGATGAGTCAAAGAAGAAATCAATAAAGAAATAAAACTTACCTTGAATTAAATGAATATGAAAGCACAACACAGAAGAATCTCTGGGATACATAAAGGCAGCTCTGCCATGAAATTCTCCAGCTCTGAATGCCTACGTTAAAAGATCAGAATGAAGGCAAATAAATGACTTAATGATGCACCTCAATCATTTGGAAAAACAACAACAAACTAAAAAGAAATCCAGTAGATGGCAATAAATAGCCAGAGCACGAATTAATGAAATATAAACAAAGCAAACAATGAGAAGAATTAACTAGTCTGGGGGCTGCTTCTGTGAGAAGATAGGATTGACAAAATGTTGGCCAAAAGAAAGAAAAAGATGACCCAAATTAACTGAATCAGAAATAAGGATGGAAGCCTCACAACAAACAAATTCAAAATATCATAAAAGGATGCCTACATGCCATTAAATTAAACAGTCAAAAAGAAATAAATTAATTTTTAGATTAATATAAACTATAAAAATCAATCCAAGAAGTTAGCAACAATCTATACATATTCATAACAAACACAGAGAAAAAAGATTAATAAAACATCTTCTAATTCTAAAACGTCCAGGCCCAGATGTGTTCACAGAAGAATTTTTCCTGACTTTCAAAGGAAATATATAGTCTATCCTCCTTAATTTTCAAAATGGAAACTTGTTAAACTAAAAGGGAACACTCACAAAGCCCTTCTTTAAAGCCGGTATTACTCTGATACCAAAACCAGGTAAAAACACAAAAAAGAAAACTACAGGCCAATATCCTTAATCAACATGGAATCAAATATCCTCAATAAAACACTTACAAACCAAATATAGACATGTATATCAAACAGATTATCTACCATAACCAAGTTCATTTTATCCCGGAGATGCAGGGGATGGGTCAATAGTCACAAGTCAATAAATAAAATAAATCACATGAGTGAACAGAAAAAGAACAATACCATGATCATTTTTTAAAAAGATGCAGAAAACACATTTGACAAAATTCTACACATTTTCAAGATAATAGGGCTATAGGGAATATACATCAAGCCAGCAAAGACTATCTATGAAAAATGCACAACCAACATCATTCTAAATGGAAGAAAAACTTTGAGGCAACCACACAGAAAATAGGATCAAGACAGGTATGTCCATATCTCCACTCCTTTTTAATAGTGTGCTCAAAGAAATATCTGGAGCAAAAGTCAGAAGGACATTAAAAGTGTACAAGCAAGAAAGGAGGAAGTCAAAGTACCCCTATTCTCAGATGATGTAATATTATACATAAGAGACCCTCAAAATCCTACCTGAAACCCTTTAGAAATGACCAACAACTTCCACAAAGTGGCAGGACACAGAAGTAACTTGTACAAATATGTAACTTTTCTGTGCACTAACATCAACTATTCAGAGAAAGAGATCATGGACACTCCCACTCACAATAGCCTCAAGGGAAATAAAGTACTAAGGGACAAACTTTGCCAAGCAGATAAAAAAAATGTCTCCAGTGGAAACTTAAAATCTTTGAAGAAAGACATAAAGACATGAAAAAATGGAAAATACATATTTCAAGCTTAGTAGATTAATACTGCAAAAATGGCCATTTAACCAAAAGCCACTTACAGGTTAAGTATAATATCAATCAATACCCCATATTCAAAACATAGAAAATAACTATACTGCCGGGCGGTGGTGGCGCACGCCTTTAATCCCAGCACTCGGGAGGCAGAGGCAGGCGGATCTCTGTGAGTTCGAGGCCAGCCTGGTCTACAAGAGCTAGTTCCAGGACAGGCTCCAAAGCCGCAGAGAAACCCTGTCTCGAAAAACCAAAAAAAAAAAAAAAAGAAAAAAGAAAATAACTATACTTACATTTTAATTATAAACAACACAAACAAGGCTATCATGATAAAACAACGTGATATACAAAAACATATATGTAGATTAATGAGCATATACAACCATAGCCAATTGATATTTGATAAAGATGACAAAATCACACTGGAGAAAACACGGCATCATCAAAAAATGATGCAGGGGAAACTGGATGACCACCTGTAGAAGAATAAAGTCAGATCTCTTCCACCCTGGTCATATCTTGCTTCCGCTCCCTCCTTCCAACTCCTGGGGAGTCCCTCCTCCAAGTCTCCTTCCCAAGCTTCTGTTCCCTTTTTAAAAAAATGATTTCTTTTAATTTTTGAGAGTGTTGTGTAATTGAGAAATTGCATAATTTACCCCTTCTCTTTCCTCTCTCCAAACCCTCCTATCTGCCTCTGAGTTCTAGCTGCATATTCGGGGATGTATGGCCATCCACTGGAACATGGGCAACCTAGCAAAGGCCACACCCCAAGAAAAATGCCTTGCCTCCCTTACTAGCCGTCCACTGCTGACTTCAAACTCCCTGACCTACAGATCTTATCGTCTTTCCATCCCATTTTCAATGATGTTCACTCAGCCTTGAGTGAGTATATGTGTGAAAAGATATGCCTTGTAGGGCTGATAACTCCACAAGTCACTTGGTTATTGCAGTTTGACCAAGTCATGGGTCTACATTAATTACATTCATGGACAAGAACAGGAAGCTGCACTAATTTCTAAGAACAGAGATACATATTTAGAAGGCAGTCTGATACTGTGGTCACTTAGCAAAATAACCGTAGCAGATTCACACTATGGTCTTTGACCTTGAAGATCTTGGTTCTTGACCACACTTACCATACCAGATATGAGATCCTTATGACATGGATTTCAAAGGGCTAGATGAAGGAATCCCTAGGGTGAGGTCTGGAAGGATCCTGAGAGGTGCATATCCTTCATGCAGTCTTCATGGTCTCTTGCTTTCAGTGTTCATTTCTCCTGGGAGGGAGCAGGACCCATCCTGAGCAAAGATTTTTATGATCTGCTATCAGACAAGATAAATCAGAGAATCTCGGCACCAGCTCCAAGGCATGCAATTAGAGGAAAATTAGTTTCCATGACTTGCTCTTAAAGATAAATTCGAGTACCAGGTGGTGATGGTGCAACGCTTTAATCCTAGCACTTGGGAGGCAGATGCAGGTGGATCTCTGTGAGTTCAATGCCAGCATGGTCTATAAGAGCTAATTCTAGAGCACCAAAGCTATACAGAGAAACCCTGTCTTGAAAAAAACAAAGATAGATAGATAGATAGAGAGAGAGATAGAGAGATAGATAGATAGATAGAGAGAGAGAGAGAGAGACAGACAGACAGACAGATAGATGATAGATAGATAGAAGATAGATAGATAGATAGATAGATAGATAGATAGATAGATAGACAGACAGAGAGAGAGAGAGAGAGAGAGAGAGAGAGAGAGAGAGAGAGAGAGAGAGAGAGAGAGATAGATTATAGCAATTCTGCCTTGGGGAGTGGGGAAATGAGGATGAGTAAGTGGGGAGCAATAAATGGAGAGAGGGAAGAGGGAGAATGGGCAGGACAGAGGAAGAGGGGAAGGAAAATGGAGAGAGAAGGAGAGGGAGGGAGAGGGATTTCTGAAGTCTATTTTGTTTCTGGAGCAGCAAACACCTTAATATTTAAAAACTGTCTTTCATCTTTATTATTCAGAATTCATTTTGACACTATAAGAACAAAGCCAGCTCTGAACTAGGAACCATAAAAAAACAGTCACCGCTTCACATCCTATAACACTTCATCTTCAAATTATGTCCATATCATGACCGGCACCACTGCCCAGCAAGCTAACAGGATGTAGTCCGTACCTTCCACGCTGGAATGGCTCCCTCCCAAACCCACATGCAAAACACCACATCCTCAGGGTGAATGGCTTGTTGTCCCTTAATCTCACCTCTTCCTGCTAATCTATTCTCATCACTCAGGCTGCTTGGGCATGAGTCCACTTCCTGTTTTCCACAAATGGGACCATGGAGACCGACCATGGGGCACAGCATGTTGTTTTCCAAGAGATCAGCAGGCCCTCTCTTCCTTCCTCACATTGCTAAAATGCCACCCTTGTAGCTTTCCTTTTGATCCCACTAACTGCAGTCTGCCTGCTATCCAAAGACCACTTACAGTCCCAGCCTATCTTCAAAGCTGATAATGTCCTTCTGTTATGGTGTGGTCTGTCTGTCCCTTGAGAGTGTCATCCTGCAAAGGTTGCATTCAGGCCTCTTTTCTTCAGTGTTGTATCTCTAAAGCAACTCCTCCTCCCTGAGTGGTTGTCGCCAAGTCTTTGTGGCACATGAATAACTGACTTGTCACCTTTCTTTCTGTCTCCACGACTCTTTATTCCTCTGCAATCACTACGCCACTGTGTCTGCGTTCTCATAGCTCACTGAAGTCCCTGACCCACCTGTCTTTCTTTCTCTTAAAACCCAAAAACACTTTCCATACCTGCTGCCTTTGCTGCCCCACTTTGGCCTTGCTGACCTCACCTAGTCCCCAAGCTGCAAACACTACTCGATGCTGTCTGTCCCCACCCTGAGATAGCTAACCTTTCCCTTCACGAATTACACCAAGCTACCACTTGCCTGCTTAGCATTGCCATTCCCATGTCTGTCTAGTAGGGAATCTGCATATTCCCTGGGAGAACTCCCACTTTCCCAGGACACACACCCTCGGGTTCTCCTCATCTTAGTCAATGACAGCACACACTAT
This sequence comes from Arvicola amphibius, assembly GCF_903992535.2. Lineage (NCBI taxonomy): Eukaryota > Metazoa > Chordata > Mammalia > Rodentia > Cricetidae > Arvicola > Arvicola amphibius. The sequence continues at coordinate 97,555,407 of NC_052055.2, forward strand.
TAGCTACGGTCCTGGATTTCCCTCCTTCGCTCATGCCTCATGCCTACTGATTATAACTTCCAATACACTCAGTCTGTGACCATCCTCATTACTATGACTTTGAATCCAATCTCCTTCTTCAACGGCTTGAATTACTGCCTTTTATCTGACTGTCCTCCACTCTTTACCAGTGTGACCTCTTAAAGCCAAAGTTGAATCACTGGCTGCCTCTGCTCGCCACTCCCCAACCTTCCAGCCTCATGCCTGCATGTCTACTGAAAACTAGACCATTCTAAGTGACAACTCCCAAGGGCCTCTCTGTTCTCAAAGCAAGAATCTTCTTCCAGTTATGCTGGCATGCTCTTGGCTCACCCACCTAGGAGCCCTGGCATTGATATACCTGGAACCTGCCATCCTCCACCATAGCCCTGGGTCCTTTGTACCATTCTCCAGTCATTTAACTAAGAAGTCTATCCTGACAACTTAATAAAGCACCCCCCTGCAGTTCATAAGTGATTCGTCTGTTATACTAATTGTTTACATCTATTACTAGGCAAATAAGCCTCCTTAAAAGCTAAAAGTTGTTATTTTACTCAGAGAAAATATGCTTAGTACAACATAACTAATTTTTGACAAATGAACATTATTTTTCAGAAAACACTTTTACTAAAAAGGAAATGTATCTCTCCTTGGGGGAATGAATTCCCTACTCGATCTAACACATGACCTCTACTTCATACTATATACATAAATTAACTCAAACTGGGTCAAAAACAAAGATGGGCAGTTTAAATTGTAAGACTTTTAAAAAAAAGATAATGCAGAAGTAAACCTTTGTGACCTTTGATTTGATGGTAGGTTCTGCAATGTGACACTCCTAAGACAGCAACTAAAAATAAATAAATAAATGGGTTCTTCAAAAGCTGTGTTTCAAAGGATTCCACCATAAAAATAGAAAGAAAGCATAAGAAACATTCATAAATCATTTATCTGATAAGAGGCATATTCAGAATATATAGAGAATAAAGAACTCTTAGAAGTGGATAATAAAAACATAAATAGCACAACTAAAAGTAGGCGAAAGGAAGGAAACACAGGTGGAAACAGGTCCAGAAAGGTTGCTCAGCATCAGCTGTCACTAGGGGATAAATGTCCCTGTCACCACAGGGAGACACAGTCACACCCATTACCATAGTTACAATGAACAGGGAAACAAGTGGCTGATGCTCAGAGAACATGAAGAGGCTGGATGAGTCATACACTGCTAGAAGAGTGTGCATGGACTCAGCAACTCTGCAAAATAACTTGGCAGTTCCTTAGAAGAGGAAGCCACGTTACTACATACATCAGCAAGTCCTATGTGAAAAGTCATTTTAAAAATCTGATAGTTGGTATATTAATTTTGAACAATTAAAGATTATTTGAATGGGGGTAGCTTTCATGGGCAGATAAAGATGATCTAAGCAGCTATGGATCATATTGAATGAAAATCCCAGCATCAGGGCTGGATACCTCTAAAGTTGTTAGATAGAGAGGACTCCAAGGCCCCCAAAAGAAAATAGGCAATTGCTGCTATTATAGATTGGCCACCATAAAGATCTGGTAAGAAGTAGTTGCTGAAGATACACCATGTTCTGGTCACAGGACATAAAGAAATCAAGCCAGAACTGGCCTAGAATTTCCCTTCCTGGAGGATAGCCCTCATAGTCCTGGAACATGCTATGTAAGCCAGGGAAGAGTTGTCATTAACAGTCATTCTCAGCTATGGACCCATGTGCAGTACTACCAACAAATAAGGGAGGACACATCTACTGATGTATTAGTGGCACATCTGTCATGGAAGAAACCAACCATTTTTCCATTTGGATTTGATGCACATGCCGCAGGAAGAAATTTATGTCTTGTACTACAAAATGGTTAAAAACCCATGGCTGGGAATGTCTAAGGTCCTAGCAGGGTAGTTATGGCTGTTGCTTTGCTCAATTGATATGATGATACAACTTTCTAAATAACTATGGCCATAGAGTAGTGTTGCTGTTAGGTTTGGTCAGAGAAGCTTCTTTGGGCAGTGGTCAGTGGCAACTAACTGTAGAGACTCATAACTGGCCAAATGCTGAGAATAACTTACAATTGAATACTCAGGCATAAGTGGAACATCAAGCCACTTGCTTCAAGGCTGAGGGAAGATCATGAACTAAGAGACAGAAGGAATGTAAGTTCAGGAAGCAAGTTGAAGAATGACGTAGAACACGGGTCTTCAGTCATGCACTCTTGAGCGTGTAGCAGCTGGAATTACCTGCATGAGAGTCTACCTGGCAGAATCTAGTAAAAGATGGGATAGGGGGTTTGTGAGTCTCCGTTCTTCCTAAGGATTTATAAGCTGTTGTGCTTTTATAGGGAGATTTTCTTCAGTGAGATAGCCACAAGTAAGGTCTTCGTGTTCCTGTAAACAATTCCCCATTCATACCCTATAAGCAACACTACTGAAGTTCATTGAGTCACTTAAGAAATAAAACATAAGCAGACAGAGGAAACTAGTTGGGGAAAGTAAGGGAGATGAGAGACAGGAAAGCCTAACAGAGGTAAAATACAAATGCATACATGTATAAAAACGTCACAGTGAAACCTGTTGTACATAAGTACTGTATGCTAATAAAAATTAAAACATATATTCACTCAAATATTCATACATTACTGTTCAGAGCAATCATAATAAGATAAGAGGGTCACAACAAAAATGAGCATCAATTGATGACTAGGTAAATAAAATTCACACCATGGATTATCTTTCATCACTCAAAAGAAGGAAGTATTGGCACATGGTATGGTGTAGATGAATATTTAAAGCATGTTAACATGAAAAGGCTGTTACCAAAGCCATATATTATACATTGTGCTCTAACAACATGTCTAATACAGATAAATCTATAAAGGTAGAGAATAGATTAATGGCTATCTAGGACCAGGGGAACAATAAGATTGAGGTGATAAAGGACTAAAGAGTTTCTTCCCGGGTAAATAGAGTTTTAGACTTGATTGTGGTGATGGCTGAAGTAAATCAATTACATCTTTATTTATTATCTGATGAAAACGAGGAGCCTCATGGTGATATGGCTCCTTCATTCCTTTCATTGCTGTTTCCAAGTGCTTAGAATAGTGCCTGGCACACAGTAGGCGCTCAATAAGCGTTGTGGTCACTAACCCTAGCCCAGCACTGTAGAGACTGCAAACAGCAGTGTAAATCAGCACACTGTCAGAGCTGGCTTGAGCAGGCTGGAGCAGGCAGCCGTAGCAGGGGTGTCTGGGATTTTCCAGAACAGGATAAATATTTTAGATTGAATCGTTTTATTAATTGGAAAAAATGTGGGTTTTTTTTTTCTGTGAGCTGTTTGATAAGCAGTAGTTGCTGCATTATTAAATGTTCTAATGAAGTGTCCTCTCGCAGAAATTGTTTCGTCTAAACACACTGGAGTCTCATCTTCATTTTAACTTTGCTAATTAAGTTATACAGAATGATCTGCAGCAGGGATTTCGACGAAGACCAATGGCGGCACACACTGGGTACAGTGTGTCTTTGATACTTCCTGCCCTTCCTAACGACTCGGTAGATACCAGCCAAATCTCGCTACTTCTGCAGCCCGGTTACTCTTTGCCTTTATGAAAACTGTAGTGGATTTCCCAAGGAATCCAGCTGTCAGAGCAACATCTGCTTGTTTCTTCTGTGGTTTGTGTCTTCCTTTTAATTTTACTATTGAAAGCAAAATACGATATTAAACCCCTTTATATTCAAAGTTCAAAATTCTCCACTGTGTGCTGTGGAGAAGTACTTCCTCTCGCCTTATGTAGCACCACAAAGCTATTTGTAGATGTTGCAGTTTTTTTAATTAAAAAAAAAAAGGTTAGTCCCAGGAGGCTACCTTGAAAAAACACAAACATTCAAATAGAAAGTAAAGTCTGGGAATAGACCACAAGGTCAAAATGCAAATGTACATTTTTGCTACCTACAGTATCCCACAAAGCCTTTTATTGAGTTCAAGATTTTTGAAAAATATAGTAATTTCCCAGTAATCCTAAACCCAAAGCATTTGAATCACACACATTTATATTTTACACTCAGTATTTTCACTGCTTCGTTTGTTCCAAGCAAATGTAAATTTCTTTCTCCTCTCCCTGTCCCCCCACAAAAGGACTACACAAATGAGATGGTACAATAAAGGGCATTAATTGTTGTTAGCCAAACATGTCATTAGCCATAAGGAATCATAAAGACATATCTTTCAAGAATTCTAGAGGTGCGGCGGGCTACGCGAAAGCCTGTGTTTTTTCTATATGAAATGTGCTGTAATTGGAAGTGACACCATCAAAAACACCTTTGTGCTTCATATTAATATATTTCAAATGAAATAGCTGTGTGGAAAGCTAACTGTGTTTGGGTTTTCTACTCTTCGTCTAGGGTTGTCATGGTAAAGAAAATATTTTTACCCAGGACTGGGAAGTAGTGGTCTGGCACCGGGCGCTGCGGTGCCTGCCGATGGATGAATGGTGTCTGCATTGGCCCTGAGCACCGCCAGTCTCACCAGTGGTAGCTGGGGTCCTTCTGGGAGTATCTAGAGGGGAGCTTAGGGAAGGGGAAAGCAGCTCAAGACAGAACGGGATAGGAATCCGCAGCAAATATTTAAGACATCAGTGTGAAAACAAGTGCAGGAATGCAGAGACGAGACTACCACTAGCCAGCTACTATCCTTTTATTTAGTCAAGATTCACCGGAGAACTAGAAAAATTCCACTGCAAGCCGCTTTGTAAATTCCAGCACCAGACAGGGTAAAATACACGGAACAAGTCTAAGCTTCACCTGTGTTCCCAGCTAAGGACAGCATGTGCTGAAAACTTAACTCCAGAGAAACAGTGTTGGTGGGGAGGGGGCGGAAGGCTACAGCCCTTAGATCATGGTGAATTAGAGCCCTGACTGCAAAACCACTGTGGGCCTAGGGAGATAGCTAAATTGTTGGGCAAACAAGGATCTGAGTTAGGATCCTAGCATCCACTTAAAAACAAAAGCAATCATGATGGTGCATCTTTGGAACCCCTACATTGAGTGGAAGAAATAAGCATATCTACGGGCTTCCTGGCCAGCCAGTCTGGCTGAATTGCCAAACTCCAGGTTCAGTGAGAAACCCACTAAGAGGGGACAACAGAAAAGACTACAAACATCAACCTCTAGTCTTCGCATCTACATGCTTACGTATGAATGCATACCTGCACAAACACCACACACACACACACCAGGTAGGCTTGACACTGACTTTGATGGCATGCTTTCATGTGTACTTGGCCATCTTGCCTTCTACCATGAGATGTCACAGTCAAATATCCTCCTTCATGCATGGTTTTCTCCAGATATGGGCTCCTTGCTCTTGAGCATCCATGGAACTGTAGAAATAAATCTCTATTCTTACATATCACTCAGTCTCATATATTCTACTAGAGAAGCCCATAAAAACCTAAGACAAACCCCTATTTCTAACTTGAAAAAGGCCACATGTTCCTCTGACTAAAAGAAAATTGCATATTTACCTTTAAACTATGATGAACATGTATCCAACTTATACTTGTGTTTGGCATATTTTCTGTAGCGCTCTTGGTTGGAAGTGACAACTACTTATATTTGAATGTATTTTTTCAAGTCACACCCAAATATCTTTTTATGTAGATCTAATACTTTTCAACAAAACTCTCCTTTGTTCCACAGCCAGAATTCTCTGAAGTCCCAGACAGGACTACAGCTCCGATTTTTCTTGAGATGGGTGAACATTCCTCAGACACCTTTTCCAATAAAAATTGAGCTAACATCCCAGATCTTAGAGCGGATATACTTTCAGCCCTGTACTTGAATTTCTTTTCCATTGCAGGAATATGAAAAAAAAGCATTCCTCCTTGAGATGTGTATGTGCTTTGAGGAAATAGGTGCCTGCTGACAATTTTAGACTACCCAAGATCTCCAAGATTGGAGATTGTATATGCAAAGGAACAGCATATACGTTGGCCAGTTTGCAATCTGACATTAATGCCCTGGACATTAATGCCCTGCTCTTTCCTTAGTATATGCATTTGTCTCATTTTTAATTGCTTTGGGGATATGCTTTTTCTAAATTTCTCCACTTTGTCTAGAAGCCAGAATACACAAACTATAACAACAATAAAAAATGTAGTTGGAAAGAAATTCACTTCTCTTGACTCAGAAATATAACCTCAAATTATCAGGATTGCAAGAAGAAAATATTTATAAAATTTCTAATGTCCAGGATAAAAATGTGGGGAGGTGGGGGAGAGGCATTGTATCCATCACTCTCTATCTGTCAAGGTTATTCTACCTTCTAAAATTACATGTATGTGGATGGAGCATTTGACTTAAGGGCAGATCACTTTTCTGGTACTTATAGATCATCAGTTCCATCTCCAATACTAAGCAAATAAATATATATGCATGCTCATCTGTATAGTGTTTTCTATTATTAAAATTATATTGTTCCCCTTCCTAGCAACAATGACATTGCCTCAAAAATGCTATTTTTAAGCATATTAACCATTTACCCAATGTTAAATATTTCTGTGCTAGTGCTTGGAACTCACTAGATATATTCCTATTTTATTTTTAATATGTCCAGTTGGATTTGTTTCTCATAAGCAAAAGATTTGTTTATTATAAGCTCACTCTTCCAATGCTAACCCTCCATGCAGTGGATGGGTTTCCCCGTGGCATTTATCACAGGCGTTGGCATGTTGGAAGTTAGCTTTGCTAATGTTGAGCATCCTCTCTTCATTTACTTCTAACCACAATTCCCATTTGTTTTTCATAACATTTTCATATTAGTTTTTTAATTACCTGAGAATGCTAACTATTTCTGAGGAGATTAATGGTTTCCCTATTCTCGAAAAAGCAATGGCCTGGCTCACATTAACATCCCATCCAATAACAATCTCTCTCCCAAAGTCATCTGTTCAACGCATTTCTTGCTCCAAATATTAGAGAAAGCTCAATTTTTTGTCACCAAACACAATGCTAGCTGTGGGCTTACTGCCATGCCCTTTATTGTGTCAGAGTGTATTCCTTCAATATTTAATTGTAGAGTTTATTTAAATCAAGAAGGGATGTTGAATTTTAACAAATGCTTTTTTGTCTCGTATAAGATGATCCTATGTTTTGTACCAGATGTATCAATGCTTTGTAACATATTTATTTGTTGAAAATAGTGCTTCATTGCTATCTTCCAGGAATAAATCCCAATTGGTAATGATGAGCAAGGCTTTTAGAGCAGTGTTGAGTTTGTTTTGCTAGTATTTTATTGGGGACAATTATACCTGTGTTCACCGGGGAAATTGGCCTGTAGCTTCTGCAATCCTTGCCTAGCCTTATTAATGGGGTAATACTGGCCTCATAAAATGAACTTGAAAGTGTTCATTCCTCTTCAAACTTGTGTAAAACTGATGGAGAATTGTAATGAATTTCCCTTTAAGTGTTTTGTAGTATTTGCTACACCAGTATCCTTACTACATTCTAACACTAATCCTTATGACTCATAGATAAAGGTAACCCTCCCACACTATCAAATAAGTTTCTCTTCACAGTAAATGAAAACCATTGCAGAAACCCACAACTGGACACAATGCAGACTTGAATGAATCATGGGGAGCCTGGGACCAGTGGATACATGTCCAACACTGCTATTGTACTTAGGGCTCAGGGAACATCACAGGGGAAGGGATGGAAAGATTCTAAGGGTCAGAAGAGCAGAAGTCTTATACGAGACCATGTCTCTTAGAAATGATTGCATAAACAAGTCCTGAATGATGACAATGCCAATAGAAATGCCAGTGCAGAGTGGGAGAAATCTCATGGCAACCCACTCCTAGACAAAGAACTACAGCCCAGACTACTGCGAGAGAGGGAGCACTGGTCTCTCTCAGGGATGACCTCCCTAATGGGTTATCTAATATCCATATACTGGCTATCCAATATCCGTAAAAAGGAAGTATTTTGTAGGAGGGGAATGTCAATTTAACTGGATTTTTGTGATTTCTTTTGTAGAAATTTTAAGGGGTCATTTCCTGATGTTTTTCTCCAGTGTAACAAGTTTTAGTCGAAGAATAATTAAAATCTTGTCTGACTTTCCGTTTGTGAGTTTCCCATTTGCAATTTTTGTTTTCATAGGTCTTACCTAAGGACCCTGTACTTAAAACAATTGATTTCATGCTGATAAAGGTTCAGTTTGATTCTCACAACTTCGCATTTTTGCTTCTTGCTATAGAGATGGATACTTTGCACTGGTATGGATCTTGGTTTGTTGATACAAGTTTTAGGTCAATTTTGTTATATGTATATTTCTGCTCTTGATTAAGGCATTGTGTTTTTGAGGCTCATTTAAAAATGTAATATATAATTAAGAAATCTAGGTTAAATAGAGAGTCCTCAGTGAGGACACCACTAGGCTCACCGCCTAGACCTTCGTGTTTGCAGTCTGTGGGTGGCACGGTGGCCCTGCACTCACTTTCTTCGAGCCTTGCGAGAAGCAGTGGCAGCTCCAGGCTGTGGGCCGAGGACTAGCCCTCTTCAGTACTGCCGCGTTCTTTTTCCGGGGTTGTGGGGCTCTCCCATATCCCTCCCAGACACTTTGCCGCTGGGTTTCTAGTTTCGCCATTCTCCACGCTTGTGCGGCTTTTCTATCTTTTCTTCTAATTTCATGAAATCACTTCTTAAAAGCATCTTCCCTTCCTATTTGCCTTCTTCCTGTTGTTGTTGTTGCAGAGATACTGTGGGCTCTGCACAGCTGTTCGCACATCAGGGCTCAGACTAGGGTTTGGGTTCCAGCCTCTGGGCTATCCCTTGGTGACTGCAGGACTAAGGCTGAGGATGGGAGGGAACCGGCTTGGCAGCTGTGTTTCTCATTGATATACAAAGTTACAGCCTGCTGGGATCGGGTGGGATGTGTGCTCTGATGGAACAGTACCCAAAGTCTGGAAACTGCATACACATATACAGCTAAATGGTGAGGAAGGGCACTAGATCGTCTGTAGGTCTCTATATTGCAGTCGTTCAGAGGAACAAGCTGTGGTTGGTCATTGCTACACCCTGGCTTTAGCCAGGAGGTCAATTGTTCCTAACTTCAAAACAGAAGAACGCTTTGACATGCCAATGTTCTGAAGCACTGGGGTCTTAGGTATGGCCATGATCATGTCAATAACACACTCAGGACTTCTTCCTTTCCAAAGGATGCCTCGGTTCAGACCCCAGTTTTGCCAGACTGACGCTTGTTTGTGCAGATCAATCTTGACCTCATCTCAACCCTTCCGGTACAAAATGGAAGCAGCTATTGGTGGCAGGGGTAGATGAGTTTTTACATGGAATGCAGGAAAACACATTGGTTTCTCCGTTGCTCACTATTCTCACATTCATAGCGTAGCAGGCTGTAATCTATCCATGGCCCTCATGAGGAAGTGGGTTGCTGTGCAGTCTCCATGAACAGGTAGTAAAGGAAATCACAAAACAAAGCAAGTCATAGAGAAAACAGATAACTATAGTCATTCTTCCCTGGTTTCCTAATGCGCATGAGACAAGCCCCTCAAAATTTAGGGTTGCTCATAATTTTAAAGCATAATAAAAGGTATATATATATTCATTAAAACTATCGCTAAAATTTTGAATTGTGATCTTTCCCAAAGAACATGAAATTATAGACTTTTCTGCAGTGCAGTACAGTGCAGCGGCTCCTTCCAACCCTGTCACCTAGTAACCACAGGGGAGGTGACGGGAGCAGCAGGTTATCTTCGTCGCAGAGCCATGCTTGTTTACAGGTTTGCGGGGCTAAGTGCATTTTCAACTTGGGGTGTTCTCGAGTTATGATCCGTTTATTGCATGATAACCCCACCGAAAATCAAGGACCACTTTCCATTGCTAAACAACACATCCCGAACTTGCTCCCATGTAACTAACCGTCTATAATAGATTACAATGGTTCTTTTAACTCTTATCAATAACTCTGTCCTGGAGTGGTGAGCGTAAAACCAGAACGTTTTGGATAGCAATTTTTAAAAGTGATTAGAGAATGTGCCCCAAGACTTAGGAAACATACTGACAAATTATCTTACCAAATGTTTTTCACTTTATATTTTTACCAGATGCAGAGACATCGCTTGGACCTTTATCACAGACAGGTCTAACTTGGCACTTGCTCATTTTGCCATCCTACTGCAATATCAACCCTAATTTTCTGTCCAATAAATCTAAGTTGAGCTTCGTAATTCCACAAGCAAATTACATTTTAGTTTTGGGGCTGGGTTTAATGAAATCCTCTTCTTTAAAGGCTGCTGTGTTGTGGTCCCAGGTTTTCATTGTTATGGTATTTCCACAGAGACACTGAGGATAGTTTAGCTAACCCTTCCTGAATAGTCTACCATGTCCTCCAAAAATACAAAACCTCATTCTCAGAAAACAAAGTTACGCGATGTCGTTTAATTTGATTCTCTTGCTATTTTCGAAGCGCATGTTGTATTAAAGGACAGATTTTGAAATTTGAAATGTCTTTATGGTCCAGCACATGAACAACTGTGTTGGTTAGCTTTGGTCAGCTTGATACAAACTAGTGTCCCCTAGGAAGAGAGACCCTCAACTGAAGAACTGCCTCCATCAGACACTGGCCTGTTGGCACATCTGTGGCCATTTTCTTGATTAACGTGAGAGACCTCAGCCCACTCTGGAAGGTACCACCTCTGGATAGGTAGTCTTGGGTTGTCCAGGGAAACAAAGGGAACCAGTGTTGGGAAGTAAGCCAACAAGCAGCATTCTTTCATGGTGTCTGCTTCAGTTTCTACTCCAGGTTCCTGCTTTGAATTCCTGCCTAGGTCTTCTCAGTGAATAGAATGTGATGCCAAAGTGTTAACCAAATAAATTCTTTTCTTCCCGAACTTGCCTTTGGTCATAGATTTACCGCAACAATAGAAAAATAACTAGGATAGCAACTTTAACAATCATTCTACTTGAAGTTTAATATACTGTGCTTTCTGGGATGTTAGATTGTAGTAGGCCAGTCCAGTGTGGTTATTGTCATAGTGCTCACTGGAGGCAAACCAGAGTTGCCTGGGATGAAGAACCTCACTTAAGAAATGGTGTCCATCAGACTGGCCTATTGGTATAACTTTGGGGGAGTTTTCTTTGTTATTAATGGGTGGAGGAGAGCCCAGTACACTGCGTGTGGTGACGTCACTTCCATTGGGAGATTTCAAACCCACTAACTTTTCCTTTAGTCATATGAGCTACTAAACTAATCTGTTATTTTTCTCTATGTTTTCATAAGGCATAATTCTAGAATTTCCACTTAGCTTCAGGTATGATTTCTATTTTCTGCTATGAGTCTATGTATTCATTCGTTGTGTGTACATTTTCCAAATATGGATGTGCACACAGCATATTTATAATGACATTAACACTTCACTTGTCATAATACTCTCAAAGTTTGTTTCCTTTGATGGTGTCTTTCTTGATGTTGATTATACTTTCTTGTTTTGTCACACATTTAATGTGCTTGTTTTAATCCAAAGTGAGACGCTAAAAACAACATGTTGCACATTCGTTAAGAAGTTTGATACTGTTCTATGGATCTCCAAATCTCTATTTTCCTGAACTGCTTTTTTTCCTCTGTTTTTCAGCTTGCTCATCATTAGAAGATTTCAGATCCACTAACTTTTAAGGCTTATTTTCATGGTAGCAAAAAGTTAATTTGGCTAGTCAAGCTTAAATCTGTCTGTGGGTAATAAATTAATAACCAAAATCACTGTTGAACTATTTCATCTTTCAATTGCTGGGGTCTTTTGCTGATGCTGGTGATGATGGTGGCAGTAGTATTACTAGGGCTGTTTTATTTTGTTTTGTTTTGTTTTGTTTTGTTTTGTTTTGGGGAGTTTGATGGTCTCCACTATCTGCTGTTTGAAGGGAACTGAAGAACTCAGGAATGATACTGGTTTATGGCTCTCTCCTCTTGCAGCCATATTCTTGCATAAGTTATATCCTGATTTCTGGCTTATCCAGTATCAGAAATGGTATCCCGACACCTCAAGTTTATTAGGCTATGGCTTTCTGGTTAGGGAGTATCCAAAATAGTAGCCCGTGGGCCTTTCAGCCCTGCTGCCATGGTCTGTCTTTATTGGTTGTATGACACTCTCTCAATCTTCTCTTCCTCTCCATCTCTGAAAGGTTGCCCCAGCTTGTGTGACTGTCTGTCCGTTTGTCTTACTAACTCATGTTTTTTCATATGCATAGATAGGATGGTCAATCCTACCAAGTCATCTCACACTTTCTAGTAACCAGAACCTGGGCTGTGGATTCAGAGACTTTGTGTTCACAGCCATAAACAGGTCTGTGAAATTTAAATTATCCACAACTTAAAACTGTCTTCTTTAAACATCTCCAGCACAGGTAAATCTTGAGATGTAGTAACAGGCCACAGAAATGAAACCTAAGAAGTTAGTAAGACTGAAAATCAGTAAGACTGTTTATTTTCTGTATGTACCGTCAGCCTTCCAGTGTCTTATGTAAGTGGCAGAGCATTCGCATATACCTCACGAATATCCTCCCTCTACACTTTTAATCTTCTATACCTTCTTATATTACCTAACATAATGTAAATGTTATGTCAAGCTCACTCCTCTATAACATTTAGGGAATAATAACTGTATTAAGCACTAGCGATTTATGTTCTTGAATATCCTCTGATTTCAAATGGTTAAATCTTTGGGCTAAAACCCCAAATGGAGAGACGAAGCTGCAGTCACAGAAAAGCAGCATTATCTGCAGCCATTTGAACGCTCCAGCCAGAACTCATGTTGAAATTTACTCTCAATGGTGCAGCAGTGGGAGGCGGGATCAGGTGAGGCCTTCAAAGGTGATGAGATCACACTGATTTAGGTGGTCCTAGCAGGAGGCAACCTTGACTGCCCAGTCCTGTCTGCACGTAGCCACTTCCTCTTCCTTGTCTCCTTGTGAGATGACCCATGCGTGGCCCACGGCAGAAGCTGTGGTTACTCAGATTCCCTGCTTTTGGACTTTCGGAACCATAAACTAAAGAACTTCTTTTCTTTACAAATCATGTGTTCTCAGATATTCTGTTGCTACAGCAATGCCTAAGCCCTATCTCATAGCAATAAATCAACTTCATCGTGAAAGGGAAATTAACTTCATGATGCAATTGAATTGTGAAATTGCCCTGCATTTCAAATCGCAAACACAGAACTTCTTGGAAAGAAGCAGAGTTGTGGAGCTTTCTCTTAGTTCTCTCGGATTGGTACCTACGAGTCACGTGTACCTATTGTGTACTTGCGATATGATTGGTGCTGAGAACTAAAATCTTCATCATAGTTAATTTACAAGTATTTGGTTTTGACATATAACTCAGGCTCAGTATGCTTCATAGCACAGGGAAAAGCAACTGAAAACAGAGAGATTAAAACAGCTGATATCATTCTGTATTTTATAAATCAAGAAAGTATATAGTTCAGGGACTTCATATCAAACAGTATTTAATCATCTTTAAATACATACATACATACACACACACACACACACACACACACACACACACACACACACCACACCAAAACACTTACATGGCCGTTGTAATTTAGGAATAAAAACAATGATGAAAAATGCAAAATGATAACATGGATTTGTTAATAGATTGAACACTCCCTCATGGAAGGGGTGCAATGACATAAACCCAAGTCATGAACAAACTCCTGTGTGTTCTACCTTATTGGCATGGTGGGCGTGTAAGGTGAAGTCACATCACACATAGCGGGTAGCATTTCAGCTCAAAAGAATAGCAAGAAAACAGAAAGCATTTCAAGGACTTCCTTTATACCCTTTACTTTATACAGAGTAAAGAATGATACCAGTTCCAAAGAAATTCCTCCAGAACTGGAGTGGTTTCTGAGTCCATATCCACTTATAGTTAAAGTCTAAGCCCAGTAGCTGTATTTCCTGGATCTTGGTAATAGATTCCCCTGTGGGGAGAGCTGTGCAGACTCTGGAGTGACAGGGCCTGAGGGAAGTCATTGGAATACACTCCGCATTCCTTGTTATTCTATTATGCACGAAGTTACTCACCTCAAACTATTTTCCCTTGAAATCTGCAGAACTCATATAGTTGAATTCCAACAATCCATATGCAAGTGCAAAATCCTACCAGAATGTATTTGAGGAAACTATAGAAATGTAGAACTCATTGATTAGCTGGAGAGATAGCTAGGTTAAATGCTGGTTTTGCAAGCATGAGGACCTGAGCTGATCTCTAGTACCCTCATCCGAACTCAGAAAAGATGGTGTATGCTTGTCACCCTAGTGTTAGAGAGGTGGAGACAGCAGGACAGCAGGAGCTGGAGGTTCACTGGCCAGACATCCTACCTAATCAATGAGCTCCAGGTCTCTCCCTCTCTCTCTCTCTTTCTCTCTCTCTCTCTCTCTCTCTCTCTCTCTCTCTCTCTCTCTCTCTCTCTCTCTCTCTCTCTCTCACACACACACACACACACACACACGGGAAAGAAAAAGTAGAAATCAAACTCTAGTTATTATTTACATTTAGTCGCACAAAATAAATCTAAACTGCCTTTCCTGTGAACCACACCAAATTCTTTCCATCTTAAACTACCTTTGAAATCACAGGGAAAACAGAGGAAGGATGGCAGAGCATCTCTGAGCCCAAACAATTGCCATCTTTGAAAAGAGTGGCCAGCTGAAAGCTTGTCCTAATTAAGGTGTCAACACAAACTGTCTGCCATTGTCTGGTTCTAGAGCGCAGCTAATCTGATGTATTTTCCTTCCCTGTCTGTATGTTTCTGTTTCTGTGCAGAATGGAATAATCAGACTTACCTGACTGATCCAGTTACCCCGCATGCTAAGGCAAAACCAAATAAAAGCATTCATTAGCAGTATACACTGAGAGAATCCCTGAGTCATCACAGCTCCAAGTATGTCAGAAAGGAGAACTAAACACAACTTCAAATTTCATTGTATTAAATCTGTTCCAAATAGCAATAGGCATTGTTGTGACTCCTAAGACTGCCGTTGATAGTCTAGTCTGTAATACTCTGCTTTCTCTGTCTTACCTTGCCTTTTGGCCTTCTATCATGGAACTAGTAGGGATGACGTCAGGAGTACCAAAGGTGCCTGATGCTTGACATAGCATTCTGGGATGTGCTCTTGGCTGCAGAAGCAAGTCTCTTGCTCTTCACGTATGAATCCTTTTGTATCTTAAATTGAACGTCTGCTATAGTGGCATCCTTCTGCTGCCAGGAGCTGTTGGTGCCCTCTGCTACTTGGTAAGGAGAGTTGTATTTTTATTTGAGGATGGGATGATTTTTCATTTTGAATTATTGTTTGGTTTGCTTCCCATGCAATTCCATTTGGAACCACCAGTGCATGCAAATTGCCTTATTTATTACCCCAAGAACAGGGTCCTATGGTTTATGTATTTGCTCAGTTCCTGGGCGTTATTGACTTATCCCCACAAAGCGATTCCGTGACTTTCGACTCTCTTGTTTCTTTTCATTAGTCTTTTTGCTCCCCCAGATCGCCCCTGTTAGCTTGTCATGTGCCACATCTCAAACATGGAGCTTTCATTTCTTCATCAGAGTCTGAGAACTGAGTTGTTTAGAAATTGCTATTCTCTGTTTATCAGCCTTCCTCCCGCAAGCATTCTGCAAGGCCACCCTTTGCCCCAGGCGGAGCACTGTGAGTAAATGGGAAGACCCTCAGGGAACCAGAACTGATCCAATAACTTCTGGAAAGTTTTGTCTTTTTGAGAAGGAGGCCTGGCTGGGATTGGTCTTAATCCTCACATAACCCAGACAGGCACAATAAAGTCCATATAAACTGAGCCCCTATAGTGGTTTTGAAACACATTGGTGTAGATGGCTAAGTGATTAAGAACACTTGCTGCTCTTACAAAGGACCTCTGTTCTGTTCCTAGCACCTACTTTGAGATCCAACACCCCTCTGTCTCCTGAGAATACTTGCAAACATTTTGCACACCTACTGACAAGCAGGAACACATACATACACATACATTAATTTTTAAGTGCTCAAAAATAGAGGTGGGAGGAGTCAAATATGGGCCAGCAAAATGCCTACGGTACAAACCCAGGGACCCAAGTTCAATCTTTGGATGCCAGATAAAGGTGTAAGGAAAAACCCGACTCTACAAAGGTACCCTCTGGCCTCTACAGGCATGTAATGATCCATGTACCATCAAAACACACCAAATAAAATAATGATAGTAATAACCAACTTTACAAAAACTTGAAAAATAAAATTATGCGCTGTTTTTAACCTGATCTCAAGAACAAAAATATGTTTTAGTGTGTTAATTCCATTATCACCCATTTTGCCCCCTGAGAAGACAGAAAGGGATATGGGTGTCTGTAAATAGAAATTCTCTTATCTAGATTCCCTTTCTGTTGATGACATCTCGCAACATAGTTTTGTCTCTAAAATGTGTCAGCTGAATAGATGGATTCACTTTTGATTATCTCTGCAGTGGAGAAACACATTAAGTGAGCAGACCCTTTTATATGCTGTGGCAAACAATCCAGAAGTGTTTGGTGCTGTGGCGTCTGACAGGACAGAGGGTCAAATCAAGAAGCTGGAACAGGAACTAGATGCTTCCACAGAGGGCTGGAGCAGAAGGCAGGTTTGGGAAGCTGTCTTTGTCGGGTTTCTGTTGCCACAGCAAAATACATCTAACTGGGTAATTTATAAAGTACCAAAGTATTTCTGTCTCGTGGCTTTGGAAGCTGGGAAGCTTAAGAACACAGTGACAGTATCTGCTTGACATCTGGTGAGGGCTTCCATTGTCGTGTCCTAGTACAGCAGAAAACCAAAATGAGCTCACCACCTCAGGTCTTCCCCTGTACTTACAAAGTCATTGGTATCGCCATGTAGATTCCACCTTCATGAAGTCCCAGTTGTCTCTGAAGGTCTCCAGCTTCCAATACAATTGATACACAACAATGGAAATTAGATTTCAGTAATGAACTTTAATGGGATACATCAAGCCATAGCAGGGACATGATGTAAATCAGGGGCGAGTGACCAAAGCAAGATTCCCTGGAAATGACAGAGTCTACAGACTCTGGTTGGTGACATCTCATTTGAATCTCCAGATCTCATCACTAGTGCCTGGGTTGCAGGCTAACCTGCTTCCTGTGTCATCACTGGGTCACAAGGACTTTCCAGCTAGAGCAACAAACTAACAAGGGACTTTCATTGAGGTGAGGTTCCCCTGAGAGACCAGGCAGCATCAGTCCAGCCAGGTCTGACAGTTACAGCTAGTTTGTACAAAGGTGATTAGGTGACATTCCGTTTCCCTGGCTCTGTAGTGACACCTATGACACCACTCTGTGGCTGTAGATGCTTGTATGGATGAGAGGAGCAGACACTGCTGGTGCGTGCTAAGGAAATGGAGTTGTGAATGAAAGGTGCACTCACCTACTCCCTCTGGCCCTCCACAGTGCTGGGACTGGCCAGGTTATCAGCAGCCCTAATTATCTTCCCGGTGGGGGCTATGGTCACACCCTTAATGACAGAGTCTGTGTTAAGTTTTTCCTAGACTAAAGATAGAACATGCAATTGTTCTGAACCTAATCAAGAAAGCCAAGGCAAGGGGATGGTAAATATTTAAATGTAAGTCATATTTAGCTATTTCAAAGCAAGCAATGTGCTAGCAAAACATTTCCTATGTGTGCTTTAATTAAGCAAAAATGTGGGACGGCTATAAACACTAGATCTTACCATCTACTTTCACGCCAATAAACAGAACAGCTCTTATTAGTCTTGTTCCCCAAGTCAAGGAGCAGCAGTTCCACGTCAATGAATTTGACTGTGAAGAACAAAGTGTTTCAACTTCAAAATTGTCATTCAGGAAAGATTTCTGAGTACTCTTTTTAAAAATTGGCAGTTGTCATTTAATGTATGATGTGATCTAAAGCGTATTATTTTTTTTAATGTCACCTAGGAGATCTCAACAGCTTCCTGACATTCTTAATCTCTGGTATAATTGTCTAAATTGATGGAGTATCTTTTATTAAGTGATGGAGGCACATCCTGCCCTTTCAGAAGTCAAATAAACAGGTGTGATTATTCAATTCTCTGAGTTCTCAATTCTTTTGTCTTTTTTTTTCCTTTCTTTGAACCCTCCCCAAACTCTCTGGTAATAATAGAAGGGTGACATTGTTTTAAAGATAAAAAGCACCCAAATTGCTTTCTCTCTGACCTTTGTAGCTTTAAGGACAGGCAGCTTCTGCTGGCAAACCAGTTAGATAGAGCATTTCCATGAGGGACGCACATATTTCTCATAATGAGGAAATATATTAGGCCCTCGTCTGGTCTCAAAAAACAATTGAACCAAAATGATGTCACTGGGGATTTTAGAACTATGGAGATGAAGACTGGAACTTTTTTTGCAGAGTACATTCTATGCAGGTTTGCAGAGTATCTGTCTAAGTTTGAGCCTTAGACCAAATCTGATGGGCTTCAAGGATACCTGCCCATCTTCTGATGCAAGCTGCCCATTGACACCAGTGAGCTTAACATGGTCAGAATAAGTCTCGCGAGAAGAACTATTGGGAGTGAGAGGACCAAAACATTACAATTAAAACTTCCTGTGACGTGGTGATGGTGTTAAATCTCTATAACTCCCTACTTTTCAATGGAATGGCTCGGATTCTGTTTCCAGTTTATTCTAAACTTAAATCTGCACGTCTTCTTTTAGACTGTCCCCAGCCTTCATTCCAAATGGCTGTGTGCACCAGAGGCAATGGTCAGTACTCGTCGGCTTAGCATCATCTTTTTCTCCTGAGAACCTTAAAAACATGCACATTCTACAAAACCCCGTGAGGTCCAGCTGCCATGGCAATGACGGAGGACTATTGCCATTCATTCTTGAGCAATTGTAAGCTAAACAGCACTGAAGGCAAACGGACAATAAAGCGTCTTTCATTGGTACCCAGTAAGTGGGTCCTACTTGCCCACAGTTTCACTCCGCTGCAAGTACCACAGCGGATGCAGTGCGTGTAGGTGGGGAAAAGGCGCCAGCACACGAGAGCCGTAGCAAAGGATGCATACCGTAATACATAAAAAGATTCATTAAGAAAAACAATAGAAGAGGCAGCCACAGTCATTGGCTCCAGATTCATACCTCTTCAGAGTGCTCATCCACAATCAGCTTTGTGGTATGCCCCAGGTTTTAATCGTCTTAGCAGCCTTTTATTATTATTTTTGTATTCCTTTTCTTAAAAGATGGTTGGCTTTGAACGCTGGAATATGCAAATACATGTAAAAGGCTGACTTTCCTGACCATTTCTTTGTGTTTGGGTATACATTTCTGTATGTCATGATATTTCCACACGCACTGGCTTCCTGGCATGAAAATGTTTATTGCGCTCATTAGCTAAGAGGGTATCGGCACTGGTCCAATGAACACAGATCTCCCTTCTGATTTCAGTCATTAAATTGCAATGGGATTCACAAGCTTAACATTGTGGGTGTGAGAATAATAAGATGGAACTCCATCTTTAGCCCAGTTACCATGGAGGCAGTTAAAGGTCATGGTGGCATCTGCTAACTAGTTGCCTTCTGAGCAGCGTTCCCCCTCTGCTCTGTGTTTTCCAGCACTTTCCTCGCTGTAAGTCGGCCGTGGAATACTCTCATCACTTGGGGTGACACACTAACCCCCTCTTTAAGACGAGGAACTCCTGATTTTCCAGACAATGGTTGCCAGGGCCCTCCACTTTTATTTACATATTACGGAAAGACTATAGAATCAGAAAGTAAAACTCTTAATAAAAACACACATCGCTGTCGCGGCGGCATCCCGAATTACTTTCTCATTTTCTGCACACCACTCCACATTGCCAACCCAGAGGGGGAAAAAAAGTGTATGGTAAATTCCCATCTCCGTTTAAACTGGTAATGGGTTCAGCCACTGATGCATTCACGACGAGAGACATCAACTTCTTCATTCGGTCCAAAGTCCTAGGAGTTAATTCCGTGTACTGCATGAGGTGTCAGGGCAATTACCTCTGATCAGCCCTATTTCTCCGCACTGCCGGGCTTCTTGGGGGGCCCCCCTGTTTACAGACGCGTCAGCGCAACATTGCAGCACTTCCGCTCAGCCGAGCTTCTTAATCGAAAGGGTTTGGACAATGTTGGATTTGCAAGGCGAAGTGAGGGAGGGGTGGAAAATTAAAAGTAGCCAAGCAAAATAAAGCACATGGGAAGAAAAGGAAAGCACCACAGAATATTCCTGATGTCAACACTTCATTTCAATAGATTCTAAAATTCCTGGGTTTTTTTTATTTTTTTATTCCCCCCACCCGGGAGCCTTGCCTCATGTGGCCTCACTATACGGCTGCTATATTTTGAAATATTTGAGAGGATGTATTGCTTTAAAAAAATTTAGAAAAACTTATTTTTTTGTTCTGTTTAGCTATGTCATAACTATGTGTAGCTGTATAAGCCAGAATACAAAGAAATTTACTGGGAAAAAAATGCTGTGCCTATTTTAAACATACATTTATATAACGTGTCATTTTATAAAAATAAATTAAGTATTATATGAGCCAAATGTTTCAATTCCACACAAGAGTGGTTTCTGGGACTCTTGGCAGGGTGCCACTATATTCATTTTTATTTCAAACACAATGTGAAGTCTTTAATTTTAACATACTTGGTAACTATAACGGTTAGGTGGTGTTTGCTACAGTAATTCACCCTCATCCTCTCCTGATCCTGCAGAGGCTGCTTTTAGGAACAGGAAAATAATTAATATATTAAGAAAAAATAATAATTCAGGCACGGGGACCCAACACCCCAAATTTGTGGGTCTGGGTTTGGTCCTTGGCCTCTGAATTCAATAGCAACCAACTAGAAAGACAGAGGGTGGATGATATTGCTGCCACCTGAGACAAGTTTCCAGCTCTGGACCTTGCTCTACAGCTGAGACGAGAGAGATTTCTCTTGGCCTATCAATGGGAGCCTTTCTGTGTCTGCCCCCATTCGATGACAGCCAGGTCCTGGGCCAAATTCACACACAGCTCCTTCATTTTCTGCAAGGACTCTTGCCAAGGGTCAAACCTAGACATGGACAGAAAGACTGCAGAAGGCCCCGGGCTCCCTTGAATCTGTCATGCCCTGCTAGAAACGGGAAAGGCTGATCCCAAAAGAAGAGGGAACCGTGTGGCAATGACAGAGACATGCCTAAATTTATTCATGGCCAGAGATGGTCCTGAGGGTTCCAGCGACCTCCGTGGCAGAGTGATATTTCCTCATTAAAGGGGTTGGGGGGAGGTGACAGGGGAGAGAAGTGATTTTCACTCGCTGGGTGGCTGTATTATGGGGAACACCACAATAACACGTTTCGAGCCATCACGGAGACTTCTTCAGCGCCCCTCTTCTGAAGCTGCACTTCAAATCAGAGACTTTCTTCCTGTGCCTTGTTTACTGTTGATATTTTCTGGCTGATCAGAGAGGAATGACATTTTGACAGTTTACTGTAGCAGTAAGCACTGCACAAACAAAAGGTGCTGATGAGAACTGGAACCCATTATTATGTAAATGACGGCTGAGTAACACAGAATCCATCTCCCAGTCACCATCATTGAGACCAGTTTTACTCAATGATAATAATTTTCCTGATTGCAGACTTCAGAGTGATCAGAAATACGCGTTAGCTGTTGCATTTATCTACTGCTGGTACTTGACCCCTAATTAAATTCCGAAACTTTTTTATATAATAAAGTAAAATACAGCTGACATTTCTGTTCAAACAAAGAGGCTCAGACACAGAGCGGCCAAATAAGATAAAGGTGTTTCAGACTTACCTCGCCGTATTTATAGTAAACACAATTGCACGGTGTGCTTGGAGAGGGAGCCTAAAGTTTAAAACGCAGATGTGCGGTTTTCAAGTGATTTTCAATTCTATGCCTGAGCGCCGCTCTCCTTCAGTGATTCAAAATCTCTGCAGTCTCATCCTGGACACGTCAAAGAGAGAGAAAGAGAGAGAGAGAGAGAGAGAGAGAGAGAGAGAGAGATACTTTAACTCTTCCATGTTAATATCTAGACAAATCAACATGGGTGCTCAGAACTGTACCAATTAGTGGGCCCCACGACAGCTATCTGGGTTTTGTAAAAGTGAATTTTTTTTTGTCACAGAGTTGTTCTTGTCTTGAAAGGAGAAAGCCAGGGCAAATTTTAAAGTAGCATTTTGACTTTAATAAAAGAAATTAATTGGCCTCAACAGATGTCCAGCTAAAGCTACAGCCCCAGCATCATGCAGGTATTGGCTTTCTATTCATTCATTCATTCATTCATTCATTCATAGGATGGCTGAAGCAGGGGAGCCTTTGGTTACCATGTCCTTAGTCTCTTGCAACCCTGCCAATGATCCAGAGCATTGGTTTATCTTGGAGTTCTTTCGCTGTTTCAGGGCAGAAGGAAAAAAAAAAATCTTCGTCTTGAATATGTTAATAAATACAACCCAGCTTAAAGGGGGCAATTGTGTGAGGCGGATTTTTAATATTTCCTTAGATATAACCCTTTCTAAGCAGGCAGTTCCCAAACCCAATGAGCTAAGAAGGTAATTACTTAAGTGGGTTTCGCGAAGGGTAGAAAGATGATTGTGCCACATTAAATAACAATTGTATCCTTAATGATGTGTTGGGCTATAATGCAAACATCGCTCCACCATCGCAGGCTGGTGCTCTGGTGGACCTTCCTAATGACTCTGGGGGCTCGCATCCTGCGCTACACCAGGCTTCCGGAGCCTGTGTAAACATGAAGGGTGAGGTAGATTTTTTTTTTTTAAGCTGCACAGCCTGCAGCTGCACGGTCATTGATAAATTAGCTATGAATTGCTAAAATACTTCATCGGAATGTAAACAGGGTTGAAGCTCTGTAGCTTGAAAAACACAAAACACAGGAATGGATTTGTCTTAGAGAGAGAGAGAGAGAGAGAGAGAGAGAGAGAGAGAGAGAGAGAGAGAGAAAGAGAGAGAGAGAGAGAGACTTTGCTTTCAGAACACAACTTCCCAGAAGGTTCCCTATTTGTTGCTTCGATTGATTTCCCGGAAATCAAGAGAGTGGTGGCATGGGGGTGGGGTGGGAGGGGTTGTTTAAAGAGTTTTTTTTTTTTTTTTCATTTTGAAGCTGGAAGAAAGTATAATTTAGTATTTGGTATGAATCTTGGATGGAAACATGAAATAATACGGCCATATATTAGGTTTCCTCACGCACTGTGAGCCTCACAGCAGTGAAGTTGGTGTAGGAACAACGACGACAGGCTAATGGAGACAGTTGTCCGTGTGCTGGGATTCACCTGGCTGCTACCTAACTTAGAGGAAAGCGTTTCATAGTGATGTAAGCTGAAAACAATTCAGGGTAAACACTCCTGACCTGTAGCTTCTTTTTGTCTCTTCAGCTGTGGTTGTAAAGATCGTTTCCTCCCTCCATAGTCTGCAATAGAATCTTCTTGTAGGCATGCGTTCTAGATCTCCACAAGGTCACTCATTTCCTGATGTTAATAAATTTGAATACTACGATTTAAATAAAAGGGACAAAATGTAACGAACCACTCACATATTGGAAAAACACTTTGCACTAAAGGATAACAACTTTGCTGGACATTTTTTTTTTTTTTTTTTTACCACTTCAGAGAACCAAAGGTATAGGGGTGTCTGGAATCAGAAACTCTTCTAAAGCTTTACTCAATATATTTTACTCAATATGTGATTTGCTATAAGAAGTCAAACAAAATTGTTACGCAAATGGAATGAAGACTCGAGCGCAACCGGAGAAACCTGTTTTAGAGAGACTCCTGACCGGGGGGGGGGGGGGGGGGGGGGGGGGGGGGGGGGGGGGAGGAGCCTGTGCTGGATGACACCTCAGAAGTATCCCAGTCCACTTCTACCAATGCCACCGTCAGTAATACAACGTGAACGCCTGCCGTGAGCCAGGAGCCTGGCTCTGCTGATCGGAGTCCCTACTCCACCCTCACTATGAGAAATAACACCAGGTCTCTGTGTCCAGGCCCTGGTTCCAACCATATATGTGGATTGCAGATTTGATGTCTCCTTCCCAGCCATACCAGTCTGGGGAGACAAAGAGCATATTCCCCTGCTTTGTCTGTCTGCAAATCAAGGCCTATTTACAGGATAAGCTAAGAAGGCTCAACTGGAGAGACAGACCAATCAACACTGAAGCCTAGAGAACACAGTCCCGCGGGAAGGAGCACCATGTGAGGGCAGCTATAGCTACGCCTCCCTCCCATAATCCTTTTCACCCTCAGATGGGAGGTCTCTGGACACCATGCAACCTTCCTGTTACAGGGAGCAGCTTGCACAGACATGAATAGCTCACTATTCTGTGTCCATTTTACGGTAGTTTGTGCTTCCCAACAACACTGCTAGATGGCCCACTTTCCCCTTATACTTTTGGGAACATAAAACAGGGCATTTCTCCTCAGATCTAAATAACCCTAAAAGGAAGCTGCAATGGGAACATCCATAGAGACCCTTCGGACCTGCAGTTCCTGAGTCTTATACAAAAATGACCCTCTTTAGTACACAAGCGAGAGCCCTGGACTCATGTAGGACATCAAAGGCGCTTTATTTTCTTACACAATGGTGGTCTCAAACTGTGTTCTCAGGAGACAGACAGAGACAGTTATGAAGCAGGAGGCTGAAGGAAAGACCTGTGGAGACACCCGGTGCAGAGGGGAGGGTGGTAGAACAAGCCAAGACACAGGGAGAAGCCAGGCTGTTGGGCATCTCCACGCAGTCTCAGCTAACCCCGAGAGCTCCGAAGCTGGAATGGGCCTTCCTTTGAAGTGGCATTAAGTTGGTGAAAGCAAATCAGATATCCCTGCATCATCCAGGAAACTGATGTGGGGTGCCCTCAGGAAAGGTGTGGTGGAGGTAAGAAGCTCTCTCAATCAAGGGCAATGTCAAGGATTGGTAACAGATAGCTGTCAGCTGCCACTGTGCCACTGATAACTGGAAGAGAGTCTGAGGGTCTAAAGGAATGTGAGAACTCAACATCTTGCCCATCACATGCCGTGTCTTACCTTAAATCTAGAACGTGGGAGAGAAAATGAATCCAGAGTCAACAGCACAGCAATACCACAAGTTGGGGGAGAGGTCCCCAGGGGTTTACACTTCTACTGAGTTTAATCTTCTAGGTAGGAATCGTCCTGATAGGAATGACAAATTATTAGAAGCCCACTTGAAAATAGCAAAGAGAGAGTGTGATTGTGTAATTCCGTTCTGGTTCACAACGGAAATAATGGAGCAGACATTCAAGACATGTATTCATTTTCTTAATGTGGAACATAAGACATTTTCTTCAGAGTGGCCGTGGAGGTGATTTTAAAAGTTAAAGGCTGCTTTTATTTATATATTTTGGGGGGTGTGTGTTCAGGTGAGTGCAGGTAGATAAAGAAGCCAATCTCATCAAATGCCCCTTGGAACTTGGGTTACAAGCAGTTGCGATCTTGATTTGAGTTCTGGGTATTGAACTAGAGTTTTCTACAAGACGTGTGTGTACACTCTTAACCATTGAGCCGTCTCTCCAGACTCAAAGTGGCCTTCATACATGAAGGTCAAATTAGGTTGCTTCTCTGCTCAAAAATCTCCCCAGTTCGTATGTGGGCAAGTTTTCTAGCACTGGCGGATAAACCCCTCTCAGCTTTAGACTTCACCTCCTATCAATCACCCATCCCTTCAGCCATGTTGCCTCAGACATGTGGGCCTTTGGGCTGCTCTTCCACTACTTCTACTTCACCCTGCTTTGGGCATCTGTACCTGCCAGACATTGTGCACTGGGTGTTCTTGCCCCCAGACACTGTCAAGGTTCCCCTCAGACAAGCTGCCTGAAAAACACCCCATGTCAGGAAAGGCCTCCGAACTGCCTGCTTTCTCCCCACAGCTCTTATCAGTTCCTAACAAGGAAAAGCTGTGTGGCTGCATTCTTTACAAAAACTTGAATGCATTTATGTTGACAGAGGTTTCTGTCCCGCCAGGTCCTGCAGCCTTTCAGTCCCAAAGAAACACGCAGAGGTTTACATTAATTATAATGTAATGGTTGGCCTATTAGCTCAGGCTTCTTATTAACTTTTATAACTTACATAAACCCATAAGTCTTGTCTGTGTTAGCCACGTGAGGCCTTCTCATCTTGCTTCTTCTGTGTCTGGGTGATGACTGCAGACTCAGCCTTTCCTCTTCCCAGAATTCTTGTGTTCTGGTTGCCCCACCTATACTTCCTGCCTAGCTACTGGCCAATCAGCATTTTATTAATGCAATACAATTGACAAATCTTTACAGGGTAGAAGACCATTATGTCACAGCACATTTATATATATATATATATATATATATATATATGTGTGTGTGTGTGTGTGTGTGTGTGTGTGTGTGTATACATATATAGAAATAAATTCAGGTATACATATACATATATACATGCATGGTCACATATGTAAAATACATGAATACACATGCATATTCAAATACACACACTCACACATAATAAGGGGTTGATTCATATCCTTCCTATATCTTTTAAATAATCTCTATACTATTTATAATACCCAAAAATTATATAAATAATTATTATACCATTTTGATTAGGGAATAATGATGGGGGAAAGTCTGTATTTAGGCACCACAGATGCAAGCTTTTTAAAAAAAATGTTTTTGTTCTGCAGTTTGTTAAATTTACTTGTAAAGATCCACAGATTCCAAGGGCCAACTACACATCATTATGTATTTATATATGCAATTACAGCCCACACACACACACACACACATATATATATGTGTGTGTGTGCATATTAAGATGTATGTATGTACTGAACTTCTATTCTCTAGCATCTCAGGAAGTCTTGGATCAATTCCTGGCACATAGCAATTGGCCATTAAGAGAATATTTGTTAAGGAAAGAGTGGACCAAGATTTAAGTTTGTACTGCACCAACAGACAAAGTGTAGCTTGCTTAAAAGCCACAGGATTGACATTTGAATGAACGAATGAGAATTCATCTCAGCTAAAAGAAAAGCATCTAATAAGAAGAAATGAAAATTTCTATCTTAAAGCTCACAATCCACAATTCCTATCACATCTCATTGCTGGGCACCCTATGTGAATTCCTTGAAAACAAGGCCCATGCTCCATACTCATTCATTTCCCAAACTCCTAGCACTGTGCCTTAAATGTCTCATGCACTTACTAAATATTTGTTGAACTCATTTGACTCAGCCCATCAATAAATCCCAGTTGGAGGCAAAGGCTACGGGTACCTGATGCAGCATGAATGTAGAAAGCTCGTGTGTTCCCAGAGTCATTACAATTTTTTTTTAAAAAAATCATTTTTAATAGCCTGAGACTAGTGCACCAATTTTCCTCCCTAAGTTTTCAGGCAAAGACTTAGAAAAAACATTCAACATTACATTGCTATTTAAGAGAAATTTGCTAGCTTTCCCAGAAATGAAAGGCCCATTGAGAGGAGTTGAGGAGTAAGCTAGTCAACAGCATTTATGGGGTGGACTCTGTGCTCAGCCTGCCATGGGTTGAGCCACTGTCTTAATGACCCAGAGAAAGGCTCAGGAGGCACTTGGCCTTGGGAGGGAGATGTGTGGGGAGCTTGGCTGAGTTCCTTTATTTTCCTTTGGTGAACCAGCCACTCTACCTCCTTAGGAGAAATTGGTAGTGTGCCTTGCCATGGGGGAATGATTACCCCCCTCTTTTAGAATAAATCCTTCCCATGGAGCCCTTAGAAAACTAAATCCTTTAGCACTCTTGGACACCCCACACCAGCTGCCCCAACTTTAAGACATTCTGGCAAAGAGGATGCAGAGTTTCAGCCACAGGATTCCAGCTTAGCAGAAATGAACAGCTACCCTAGAATGTCCAATAGGGAGAGTACATAGTGCATTCAAACACAAACCAAATGGCATCAGGTCCAGACCAGAGCATGAGGAGAAAGCAACCAAGGGCAAGAAATGGAGAGAAGAGTAGGAAGCAGAGCAGCAGTCACTTAACACATGCAGACACACAATAAAGCTGGGACCAGTGGCAGGAAGATAGTCCACGTTTTTAAAAGATGAATGTCATGTAAGTGCTCACTCTAATATCTATGCACATTTGTGAACATGAAAGTAAGATAACACCATCTCTAATTTCACTATACATTCCCTCTCCTTCCCCTGACTCTCCTCGTGTGTGTGTGTGTGTGTGTGTGTGTGTGTGTGTGTGTGTGTGTATACAGGCTAACCTCAGACTTTCACAGCTTCTACCACAGTCTCCCAAATGCTGGAATTACAGGCTTGTATTATACAGACTTGTATTAGCACACCAGGCTTTTGTAGTGACTGTCTGTGAACATGAACTCTGAAGTTCCCCAACTAGGCCAGAACAAGGAGTGTGTGCTTGTAGAAATTAGCTCAATTTGGGAAATAACCAGGCTAGCCAAAAAGTAAAACTATTATATTTTTATTTATTATGAGGGGAAAACTCATGAAACAGGAATGAGAAGTCCAAGCTCAGCTGTGCCCCATGAGAATCACACACAGAGAGAGCACCTGGGCCATTCACCCATTTTACTCCCAGTCCCAGAAAGCCACGCCTTAGCTTGGATCCACATCTTAAAGATGATTGGCTAACAAGGTTTCCCCATCACCTCCCCCTTTTGTCTAAAGAACAGTGATCCAAACCCAATACAAAACTATATACAAAAGGAACAGATATCAAGGATAAAATTACAAACAACATAAGCAATATTAAGCAAGGAACACATGATAAATGTTTTAATAAATATTCTATTTCAAAGAGCCTAAATCTTGCATTGAAAATAAATTTGGCTAAATCATGAGAAGAGGGTAACTACAACTCTCTAATCTTCGACCCCATCAAAGGGCTGAGAAGGGAGACAATATTACTTGACTAGGCAGGAAGTGCAATCAAGCAGCTTCCAAAGCCAGCAGTATATGATGGAGACAATTGGTTACCCAAGCAATCATCCAAAGTCTCATTTGCAACATTGAAGCACCCAACTTTGGCTAAGACCTAGCATAACTGACAGACCATTTTCAGAGGCAGGAAATTTTTCAGAAGTGTCTTACCCTGTCCTGACAAGGTTTGGCAGTCCTTTTCCTTGTGTCCTGCTTATGCAGTCCAGATACTATGTACTTTTTCACCTGTCAAGGAATGGGTAGTTCCTTGCCCAAAGGCCAATTATGCCAAGAAGAAAACAAACTCCAAGTGGAGTATCTTAGGTGCTCAACATTCTCTCAGGATTGGTGCTGTCAAAAGCAGTTATGTCTCATGTCAACAGAACCCTAAGTCATTGAAATGCCATGTTCTACAGATCTTTGAAGTGGTTGAAGATTACCTGTTTATGGAGAATACAATCTCTATGTATGTAAAGAACCTAATTAATTTGAATATATATATATATATATATATATGAAACATGAACAGCTATTGACCTACGATATTTAATACCCATATACCTTAAGGAGTAAGAGTTCAATGTCAGAACATTTAATAACCTGTAAACAATGTGCAGCAAACGAGGACAATGACCTCAAAATGTAAATAATGTATAAGTATCTTGATCAGCTTGATCAGAGGTAAGAATAATATATAATGCAATATGAAAATATATTCTAAAAGTTGTATTAATATATAAAATGTCCTAAACAGAGGTAGAAACAAGCATGTGTACAATCTGACAGAAAAACTTTGCATAGGTGTACAAATATTGTAAACCGAAATAACAAATATAATTACAACTTGTATCAATATACAAAAAAACTATACCAATGTAAATTATCTAATAATAATAGCTCACAAGTATTCACTCTATTACCCACTATTATTATCGTTTTTTTTTTTTCTTTTTGAACCTACATAGTTTTTACACCAAACCCTCTACCCTATACAAATAATAATCAACAACCACTAAATGGTGTTCCCAACCCTGAGAACAAACTTCTTTGGGAGAGGAAATGTTGTCCTCTAGAATTGTTTCCTGCTATCATGGGGGTGATGTTGTCTTTGTGGGATCCTGAAAAAAGTAAAGTGATAGCTAAGTTTCAAGATTACTGTCTTGAAACAAATGAAAGAAAAGTTGCAAATGACTTTTGAGTGGTCAATAAAGTTTTTTCCAAAGTTCTAATTTGGAGTTCTGGCCAGAATGTCATGAGAAGTTGCACCATTTCAACAGCTGGTACCCCAAAAAGCAGTCTTATAGCAACACTATCAGTATTATGATGTCATCTCAACCAGGTGGAGTTGTTGCTATGGGGCCCCATCTTCTTCCTGGAAACTTCGAAGATTATTGCAGGAAAAGGATCTGTAAAAAAAAAATTCTATTGTTCATCGTGGGAAACTTAAACATTATTTATGTAGACATACATTCAATAAAGAGTACAATATAGACAAAATAGACATGGAGAAAGTAAAATTTTACCTAAAGTCTTCCTTCTGTCCCATACCAGATGGCTCCCAATATGAGACAGAAACTTTAAATGTTCCTTTTAAAAACACGCTTGGATTTAGAGAAGTACAGAGCCATTGTCCAACTCCAAAGCCAGCTCTATATATTGTTGGGCACCAACTGTAGAGATTAGCTCAATTCGGGAATTAACGAGGCTAGCTAAAGGATAAAACAATTTTACTTTTACTTATTATAAAGAGAAAACTCACAAAACAGGAACGAGAAGTGCAAGGTCAGCTGTGCCCCATGGGAATCACAGAGAGAGAAAGCACCTGGGCCATGCACCCATTTAACTCCTGGACCCAGAAAGTCAGACTTTTTAACTTGGATCCACCTCTTAAAGATAATTGGCTAACAAGGTTTTCCCATCATCTGTTCTGCTAAGCAGGTCTATATCGTCTTCTCTTCACTCATTCCATAGAAATGTGCTCTGAGCCATTCACTGAGGCTGAATTAGAATTCCTGAGTACCAATTCTTTGCTTGATATGTGACAGACCACAGGTGATACAAACACTTAGTATACAGACCAGCATGAGGCTGTGCTAGGAAAGCATGGAGGGATATCACACAGTTTAAGACACAGCCAGGAAGTGAGCAGATCTGGAGCCAGGCAGTGAAGGAGGATGAAGAAGAGACTTCAGCTGAGGATGGACCATGCCAGGAACAGTCAACTTGGTCAGGTGTGGAACTCCAGAGAGTTCCATGGAGACTGTGCTGGCTTTTCTTAAGGTTCCTGAGCACACCAGCCAGGGTCAATGGGTGATACTGAGTGGATGGTAGTGAGATTTACAGGCTCCTTAAAAACACAGAACAGAGAGAGGCGCACTGAGCACTGACAGCCTTGTAGGGAAGAAAAGGAGCAAGGAAGTGGGGAACATAGCACCATGGGTACAAGCAGTATGTGGTACAGGGGACAGGAGCTAGCCTTAGAAGAATTAAATGATTTGGTGTGCCATAGCCTATGCTTCAGATCACTGGAGAGTCAGAGAACACATCCCAGTGACGAGAAACCTAGTTTCAGGAGCCATGGTACAAGACACTGGGGACTAATGGGTCTGTGTACCCTTGAGGTACAACGGAAGATAACTGGGTCACCAAGATAGACACCTTCTTTTAATCATTTGGCTTCAGAAGGCCATGGTGCAAGTGTGAGGTCCCCCAGGTTTTCCTGTATTTTAGCACTCAGATGCCCTAATACCAGCCAAAGGCCTGCCACCTCCGCTTCCTGCCCCTCCTCCTCTACCTCTTCCTTCTCCTCACCTTGTCTTTCCCCTTTCCCTTTCTTTTTCTCCCTCCGTTCCCCCTCTGTCTGTCTTTCTCACATATGTACACTAAAATTGTCTTTGATCTTTTCTTATTGTTGTCAATTCCCACCAAGAATTCACAGGAAGTTATCTCTTTCTTTCTCCTCTCATATGATTTACATTTTCCCTCTGCAAATCCTTTATGTTAAAGGTTGATGCAATGGAATCCAGCAAGGGAGAATGGACTTTCTATGGTGGGGGGGGTCTTTCCTTTCTCTGCCGGGAGTTCCTCTCTCTGATGCAGGCTGTGAAGGGGAGGAGAGGAATTTGGCAGGTTGTTGGCAGTAGTGTAAGGAGAAGGGCCCATGAGTAGCAACTCATAGGCATGTGCCTGCAGGCAGGCACAGAAGTCCTGCTCTACAGCCTCAGTTAAGCCATGTGTATTTCCTTGAGCATCAATGTTTTAGATCAAGCCTTTCAAAGGATTTCTGAGTCAATCTTATCATCTCCCCCCCCCCCTCAGTTGATGTGGCTCACCAACCTGTCAGCCATACTGATCATTTGGCTACTTTTTGTAGCTTCCCTAGCATTCCATTCCCAGAGCTGCAGTGGGGTGAAGAGGGCTGTACAGGACGGGTCTAGAATGTGATCTGCATTCATATTAATCATGGATACACATTTGTGTAATGTGGCCCTTTGGGGCAAGATATACTGAGATTCCCAAAGCAGCATTTCAAAACATGCTTCCGATTACTTCAGATTAGCAGACAGTATCTGCCATCTGACAGTCTTGCTGTTTGGAGTTCCCAGACTGAGGACAGGTACAGGCCTATGTCAGCGTATGTAGGTGGAGCTCAAGAAGCTGAAATTGTGGTGGAACTGAAGATATCCCTACACAGGCAAGGTAATTAGCACATTTTTTCCAAGTTGCTACATCAGGTGCAAAGCTATAATTACTAAGATGAGGCAAAACTTCTTTGTCCCCTTATGAATCTTTCTCTAGGGAGTCTGCTAACCTGGGTTCTTGGATGGAGCATCAGGAATCCAGGTCAAACAAGCTTGTGGCTACCAAACCTGACCACATTCGCCATCAGCCACTGGTCCGTCATATCTTCACGCTAAACCAATGCTTACTAACCAAAATTAGAAAAAAAAAAAAAAAAGGTAATAATAATTTGCAAACTGTTCTCCACTGCCACACATTACTCTTGAGGCCAAAATATCACAAACAGGAATTTAGAAAAACATACCCTAAAATATGCTCTGGAGGGGGAAGAAATCCACAGTGCTCTTATATGAAACAACATTTATTCTAGTAAAAAAGGAAGCTGAGACGGGGCCAGCTACGTTTGGGCATGCTGAGCTGATCACAGTTGAACAGGTTTCCTTTCCCACCAGCTCCTCAGAGCCTTCGCTATGTGCACAGATGCTGTGAATGTCTAACGGGGCCATGCACACTCAAACTCTGTGTGCCTCCAAAGCACGGGCGCTTTAACTTAATTGCTGAGTTCGACGTGGTAAGAGCTATCAAAAATGGGTGAAAATCCTGCCTATTGCAAAACTGTACTGGTATTCACAGGGACCAGTCATGTCCCTGTGAAATGTTTCACAAATGAGAGACGCTACACACGATCACTGCCTCTGTGCTTTTCAAACAGACTTTTAGGACAAAAATGGGGAAAAAAAATAAGAAAAGCTCCCCAAGAATATCCCTGCTAAAAGACATTGCATTCTGAGGATGGGGGATAAAAGAGACAGGGGTCTGTACTGCACCAGAGGTCACTGAAGGAGACGGAGAGCCATACACAGGAGTAATTGGGTGCTCATGGATACATGACCATGTGGCAAATTCTTCAGATGGTCCATTTAAACCACCACAGAGTTTGGTCATTCCCTCTGAATGCTGGGCCTTATCGCTCCACAATGATGTGGCCTTCCATTTTGAAGCCATATTTAATTAATTTAAGCTAACCCTGAAAGCACCAAGTACTGTCAGAGTTGGCCGAGGGGGCTTTAAATTTATGTTTTAATTACTTGGCCAGTTCATCAGAAGGTAGACACGGTGTCTGTGGTGAGGGCTTTGAAATGATCGCTGAAGGAGGCAAGGCTCCCAGCACATAGAGCCTATTCATGGCATGTTTATGGTCTCTACCTGTAAAGGAAAGGGGCCAAAAAGATGTAGTAGCAGGGAAATTGATGCAGATTTCTTGTTCATCAGATTCTGCCCAAGCCCATTTGATTCTTCAAAATGTAAAACTGGAAATGGCCTTGTGAATTTGAAAAAGAATATTGCTACTATGCAGAAAAATAAAATAAAATAAATTCTGAATTGGTATAAAAATAGCACATTGACAAGAAGGTTTCTGGAGGAAATTTAGTAGAGGTTCCCCCCCCCCTTTCTTTTTTTTTTCTGTGAACTGTGTGACCTCAAGTGCAAAGGATGAAGTGCACAGAGGCACTACCTGCTGGAAGAGAAAGCTATTGCCAGTGGCACACAGTGCACAGAGGCACTGCCTGCTGGAAGAGAAAGCTATTGCCAGTGGCGCACAGTGGCGCTCCTATGGGCCCTAGAGTAAGGACTCAGTAAAATCAATGAGGTTGATTGTACTCAACCAAAACCTTGACTTTGTATGG
Organism: Arvicola amphibius; assembly: GCF_903992535.2. NCBI lineage: Eukaryota > Metazoa > Chordata > Mammalia > Rodentia > Cricetidae > Arvicola > Arvicola amphibius. The sequence continues at coordinate 97,589,855 of NC_052055.2, forward strand.
AGAAGGTGAGAAACTCAAGTTAAGCATGGCTTTGTTTCTCCTCCATGAAGATCCTCAAATGGGTCAATATGTAAGGAACATGGCGCAGCCTAAAGAGATCACATGCCCTGCCTCCAGCACCGCTTTCCTGGGAAAGATGGTCCAGGCGAGTAGAAGGTCATTAACGGCCTCATCCCCATTATTGTAGGCCCAAAGGCCATGCTGATGCACTCTGCTCTAGGAGGCCTAGAAAACCCGCATCTTTCATAGTAATGACTTCCAGTTTACAGCCTTCATTTGTTATATTTCCTCAATAGCTGTTGTGTTGAGATTAACTGCATAAATGGTCTGCAGCTGTCTGTTATGAATTAAGGGAGTTTAATCAAAGTATTTCTAATGTACAGCATAATGATAATACATGGGGGAAGTACTATTTAAGAGATAATGATGGCTTCAGAAGATCACTGTTGTAATGTTTAGTGCATATGCCTTCAGCATTGAATTTGTTGTTGTTCTGAATATGCTTAATGGATCACTGAAAAGCTGCCTAATGCGGGATTGTTTGATGGGGCTGACAGAACTGGAATTAGCCCATTGCTGTTTACTGCATACAGCCATTAAGATTAATTGCTGCCAGATAATTTTGACTGTTTTTATCTTCTGGAAAAAGTGTCACTAATGGGTTTATAAATTGGTTCACTATTACTAATAGTAAGGCCAGTGTAACAGGATAGAATGTCAGCTAATTCTGAAGATAAAGGTAAAAAGTATGAAGTACTGTATGGCTTGCTGGTTTTAAGGGATACTGTTATCTAATAACAGACAGACTGATATATGATGCTCATTAATGCGACTTCCTCAGATTCGGGTTGAACCTAATAGATGCTAATAAACTCTTATTTGATGTCCCATTAAAAAGCTCAATCTGCTTTCCGCATTAATGCCCAGTGTTGTTTATCACAACTTTGATGACTGAACCCCAAATTCTAATCTGTTTTGTAACCAAGAGCTGTCTGAGCACCTGGCCTTAGTGCTGATAGATAGAAAACTCATAGAACCAGGCCAGAGAATTAAGAATGTGCATGAATTTATACACGTGGTACATGGTATAAAGTTCTTCTGGCATGTCCCTAATTCAGGCATTTTTGTGAAGTGCAAGCTTCTAGGCACACTAAGTGGATATCCTATGCATTGTTTAGAGATCGTCCACAATTAAATAAGATTTCCAACATATAGGCAATTTAGTGTAGTGGCTGGATAAAACACTTCACATACTTAACTCTTACCCAATTAGGTTTTAAAAAAAAAATCCTGTGCATACTCCTCTAAGAAAGTAAAATGAATGTAGCCATTTTCCAGTGGTAGGATTCTTGCATATAACTTGTGGATGGCCCCATGGCTGCCACTGGAACCTTCTAACCTAGTTTCGTACAGCTGTCTGGAGAAGTTACTCAACAAGTCTGTTGGTAGATTCTGCCCGTTTACCATAACTGATAATAAAAGTCCTTGTGTGTTGAACTTCAAGTATGTTCTTTACATCTGAGAGAGCTGGGAGTAAATTTTAAAAATGGGACCAGAGAGATAAGCAGCAAACTCTTAAGATGAATAAGAAAGAAACAGGTAACCCCAGAGCTGTGAAGGTGCTCTTTCTGCAGTAATGGATCCTAGGAAGTGATTAAGCATTGTTCTGCAAATTCAAAATATATATGCTTTTGTATTCCTTATATTGTACTTAAACGTTTTACACGGAATAACTGATGTCTTAAAACATATATGAAATTATGTGTGAAGTTGTTTCTTTTTCCTTTGCCGACTAGGGAGGGAAGAGAACATAGGACTTTTAGCTAGCACTCTCTGCAGAGTATGTGAGGGGACAGGAAATCGGGTGCTAAGTTGGATAAGTGGTTTCTCTTCTATATGTTTCCATATGAAACTGGGTTTTAATAACTAAGGTAAACCATTAAGTCTTAGGAAAGGGTTTGCAAAGTCTTCCTGCCTCTCCAACCTATCCTGGGTTTTAATAACTAAGGTAAACCATTAAGTCTTAGGAAAGGGTTTGCAAAGTCTTCCTGCCTCTCCAACCTATCCTGGTCCTCATTCACTTTGGCTCGCACTCCACAAGAGGCATACCATCTCCTATTTGAGCTACAGTACTGTAACAGGAAGGTGCCCTAATTCTATCCAGAGCACTTTAGAAGGGAACGATATCCTGTGAAACTCTTTGCTGTGTGTGGTCAGATACCTTGGTCAAACATAGTGGGATTTTTCTGCTCAAGAAACCTCTGGTTTCAACACCCGTCTCAGGTCCTCTGTGGTAGTTTAGCAACTAGGTCTTATGCTCGCAGTTCCCGTCTACTTTGGTCACCTCCAAATGATGCAATCTTATCCTCCTGCCCCAATCCTGCTGCTGCTGAGTCCTTTATCAGCTTATGCTGCAGTCCTTGGAGCCAACAAAATCTTACAAAGCAGTTTCATGCATCCAGATTTGAAGAAAGACCTCTGTTTATCTCCCATCCCTCTTCCAGTCTCTTGCAGGATCTGGAACACTGGGGTTGGGGCCCATATTTCCAACACAAGACCCCCAGAATCTTGCCTATGGGTATGTATGTTCCTCACCTCATGAACACCTGTATGTGTTGGACTGAGAGTAAAAACCAGCCCCAGTTAATACTTGGATGCTCCTTGCAATCCATACAATGGAGGTGGAGATCCCTGCTCTTACTTGAAGATGCAGATCTCTCTCTCTCTGTCTCTCTCTCAGTCTCTCTCTGTCTCTCTCTCTCTGTCTCTCTCTCTCTCTCTCTCTCTCTCTCTCTCTCTCTCTCTCTCTCTCTCTCTCTCTCTCTCTCTCTCTCTCTCTCTCTTTCTCTGCTCCTGTCTGGAGTGGCTAACAAGAGCCTAGACTTTCTTGAAGACAACAGTTGAAAACTAAGTACTGAGATTTGGCCTCATCCAACCCCAGAACTTTAAGCAATCTCCATTTGCTCATGTCGGGCACAAAGAATACAATTTCCCCAGCAGGTACCTCAGGCCCCTCCACCGTGGCAGGAGTGTCTAACAGGGATACTGCAACCACAGGCACACAGGCACACAGCCACTGCTGCTGGAAAGGAGCTGTGTTTGCAGCATCCCCTGACATCTGCCTCATTTCAATAATTTCCAGCCATCAAACCTCTGTCTGAATGAGCATTAGGAAACAGAGCCATGTTTGGTTACTAATTTGAGTCTCTCACTCACTCACTCACGCCTCTCTCTCTCTCTCTCTCTCTCTCTCTCTCTCTCTCTCTCTCTCTCTCTCTTTTTCTCTCTCTCTCTCTCCAGTTTGAAATTTATGCTGGTGAGGGGGGCTCTGGTGATGGTGATGATTTCAACGCCTATGGCTTTCCATCCGTGTAACCAGGCAAGATATACTCCTATCATCTGCATCTTCATGAGGACAAAGTTGGACCTGGTATGAGCATCTCCCATTTCCTTCTGCTCACTGTCTGCTTCCTCTGAGCAAGGCAGACATTTCAGTATGAAGAAAGGAGCTGAGACTGAAGCCTCATTTTATATGAGGCCACGCAGGGTCACCTGAAGTCTTTCCCAGGTGCGATAATGCTCTTCACTTATTACAAAGCCGAATTTGAAACGGTGACCTATGGGGTTGCTCCATGCCAATGAACAAATGCTCTGAAATTGATTTGCTGTAAGACATGATGAGCTGCTCTAACTTGCCAGGAGGAGCGGGATATTTCACCTGTGGGTGAGGGGCCCCTCTCTGTCTGTCAGCCTCACTCCTGCTCTGAGAAAGAAACCCCTCCGGAGAGGAGCTAGCCGATCCAAATCAGATCTACCTGCCACACCAGACTGGGATGCAAAGCTCCTGCTGGTTCTGTCTCTCATTCCCACACACGGAGTATTTTGCCTCACAGTGGGTCTGCTGGCATTGTGGTTGGGCCATTCCATTCAGAAGAACCTTGAATATTCAGAATTATCCCAGTGTACTAATATATATTCGCTAGTGTCAGAGATCTGCACATACCATTCCTGAGCTTACCACAGCGGCACGCGTCTCCAGTGGGGCTGGTCACTATGCTTCATGTCCATTTCTGGAGTACAGACTCAATTTAAGTTTACATCCGCTGTTCCTTCACATTCGTTGTGTTTATCCTGTAAAACTCATTCCCTCCGCATTGTAGGAAGTCTAGAGAAATGGGAGTGCACTCCACGACCCAGCTTTTCATGTGTTCGGTGCAATTTGCTCGTTCCTTGTACTATGAACCCCCTAGCATTCTGTAATGGATGCTGGGGTTCTGGGAGCCTGCTTAAGGATTAGTGGTCTGCAGCTCAGTAAGTTTTCTCTCTCAGCCACATTCAGGTCAGGATGCTCTCTCCACAGCGAGGTGTGAGGCATTTCTCCTTGCAAAGCTGTGGGAAAAAAAAATGCTAAATTGAAACTGTCCATAAGCCTGTATCATTACCTAATTCCACAAGGAGTTTCTAAGCAGGCACAGTAGCAGTGTTAAAACACTACAGACAATCACATGTGGTGAGTTGGAAGAGTTGGACACTTATTTCACCCTTTGTTCAAGCCAAGGAGTCCCTTCAGAAGGGATGGTTCTGCCCACTGATTGACAATACACACTGGGAAGGAAGCATGACCTCCGAGAAACACCCCAAAGGCAGGTTCTTACAACTCAGTCCAACTCACCTCTAGGAGATGGCTTGTATCTAACCAGCTTTGATTCCTGGAAGCATTGAAGTTTCCTTCTTCTGTGGACAAACACACGCACACCAAAAAAACAGCGGCTCTCACTTCAAAGGGAATAAAAGATAGTTTATTCTGGAGCCAAGTGTGTGTGTGACCATGGCTGGGGAATCATGGAGCTACGATAACCCAGGTTCTAAATTGATATTTGGAAACTGCTTCATGGAGCTTAAAAGCAGGGCAAAGAGAGTCATAAATTAAGGCGACTTTAAAATACAATGACAATACATCAGAGAAACGGTTCCAACAAGATGGGCGATTCTCTTCTGTAACCCTCAGACGCTCTCTTTAGCTTTGGGGTTGAGAGAAGCTAGTTGTCTGATAAGTTAATAGATTCCAATGGGTGGATTTCTGCTCATCACAGGATGTGATGGTTGGCGCGGGGGGGTGGCTATTTAAGAAGCTAAAATTAGAATAAGATGAGGTATTATGATCTGAACCTGCAGGACTCCAGCCTCTCCACATCACTGCTGCTCCAATCAGTCAGTCAGTCTTTTGTTTCCTTCCAGGAATTCTCATTTAGACTTCCTTATTTCACCTTCCTAACGCCTTCCCCTTCCTCAGTTCACTCCCTATCTGGCAACAAGAAAATACGAAGGCACAAAGCTGAGCTTGCATATGAAATATTTCCCTCTTTCTTTCAACCTCAAAGTATCAAGGAAAGTTCAGACCTATCTGATCCATAGGTTTCTTCCTATGAGCATTCCTAGTCATTCCTTCTGTGTCCTTGGTGGGCGTCTATACAAACTCTCTTCTCTTTTGCGATTTGTAGCTGATTTGGGAAACATCATAAAAATAGGGATGGTTCCGCCTTCCAGCCACTGGATTCGGTATATAAAACAGTGCTGAATTTAAACTAATGTTCTGACTATCCCAGGCTATGTATCATCCACTCAAAACTGTAACATATCTCGGTTCTTGTGTGTCAGGAACTAGGGAAGGTCACGTGTTTGACCCACAATCTGGGTTTCTGCCTCAGAATGTCTCATTCAGTTGCAGGAAATACAACCGAAGACTTTCTGGCCTTCCTTCTCTCTTGCAGAATCCCCAAGCCGCCCAAAGCATCTTCCTCCCACCCTGCAGCTAGTTAGGCTTTCTCACAGCATGGCTAGCCACCTAAAACTAGGAGGATTATTTGCATTAAGAAGGAAGGCTTTACAATGAACTAGTCCAGCAGCAGGACAAAGCTAAAATGCCTTTCTGACCTCTGGCTGGTCTTGGTATTCTCTTGGTTAGAGGTCACTCACAAGCCCCTAGGACTGAAGGAGAGGAGAGCTATCCTCCTTACTGCTGGCGAAAGAAGCAAGATCACCAAGAGCTGCAGCGACCCTTCAGTCCTTTCTTTGAAATCACAGCAAGGATGTTCCACACTGCTGCTCAAGAAGCCTATGAATGATTCTCTCCCATGGGGGTTTCCTCCAACTCCATTTTATTTTTAGTATTTCTTTCTTTTTATTTTATGTGTATGAGTGGCTGTCTATGTGTATGTATAGACACCACATGTGTGCCTGGTACCTGGGGGAGCAGGGCCAGCAGAGAGCATTGGATCCCTGGAAGTGGAGTTACAGATGGTTGTGAATGGCCATAATCGGTACACACAGTAACTGCTGACCCATCAAAGATCATCTCAGAAGCTCCACCCACCCTCCATTTTCAAAGAACTGTGTTTCCATTCCAATATTCTCTGCTAGGGAATTCTATGCATCCTGCCATATCTGGAAGAACATGCTACATGTTCAGAGTCCCAGACTTTCATACCTGCATAAATTCGTTTTTTTTTTAAAAAAAAATATTTCATGCACTTTTTTTACAGCAGTGACCACCAAAAGGATTCAGTGGCGTTTAACTCTCTATAGCATGTCTTAAGGATGATTCTAGAAATTTTAACTTATCTCCCTCATATTCAATTAAAAGCCACTTCTTGTGAAATGTTATAAATTTTCTTTGTTCACAAGTTTCAGAGTTTAATGTTTGTGTCTGACCTCTCACAGGGCATCCATGGTGGTATTTCTGCTCCTGTTTCCTTTGGTTTCTGAGATGCAGTTAATCCTTCAAAATGAGTCAGATTTGCTAAAGAAACTAGCAGAATAATGGTCACTAGATACTGGGAAAAGAAAGGGAAGAAAGTGAGAAAGGAAATTCAGTAAGGAACAGGGGAGGAGTTAGTGTTGGCTTTTCTAAGCAAAGCAGGGTAACTATTAATATGAACAGTCTATCAGATATTTTCAAGGGCCATAATAATATGAAACTCTGAGTATATCAAAGTAGTGTCTAAAGATATGGAAATGTTAGCCGGGCGGTGGTGGCGCACGCCTTTAATTCCAGCACTCGGGAGGCAGAGGCAGGCGGATCTCTGTGAGTTCGAGACCAGCCTGGTCTACAAGAGCTAGTTCCAGGACAGGCTCTAAAGCTGCAGAGAAACCCTGTCTCGAAAAAACAAACAAACAAACAAAAAACAAAAAAAAGATATGGAAATGTTAATGGCCTTGATATGATTATTATGTATTACTTACTCACATTGAGTTACTATGATATATTTCAATAAGATGCATAAATTATGTTGGAAAACTCCACCCCCAAGCCCACCTTCAGTAACTAACCACAGCCGCATGTTATCATCAGCTGTCAGAATACGACATATTTCCACTGTCGCCAGGAGTTGCCTGTCCTCCCTATGTGCATGTGCTATACCCCCTTATAAAAAGCCAGTGCCTTCTCTTTCACCCTCATTCTGGGGCAGCCTTTCAGAAAACCTTCCACATGGGCTCTGTTGCATGGTGTGACTTTGCGGCAGTCCTTGGCTCCAATCTGCCAAGGTACCTTCCACTGTTTAAATCATAACCAATTCTATATTTCAATTTATAATTGATTAAGAAACTGTATAATGCTTTAACTTCTAACAAAGAGATAAATAATAAAAAGACGAAGTAGTTCTAAACCCAAAGAATAATACAGCATGGAAGATACGAGAAAAAGGAGACAAGAAAGATACTGTTGCTGTTGATGCCCTGAAGGGCAGGCTGAAAACTGTATAGTAGCCTAATTCCCAGGAAAATGCTGCTCTGGAAATGACCCTGACCTTCTGCCTTAGTTACTTGTCCCAATGTAATAAACTCATTTTTATTGTCCCCTGATGTAAACAACTCAAGCGAGAAAGGGTTCATTTTTGGTGTGTTTACTCAAGCAGGAAAAGGGTTAATTCCGGGGTTCAGCCCATCATGGTAGAAAGCCCTGGGAGTGGGATCTTGAAGGAACTGATCGCCTGCATCTACTGTCAGGAAGCAGAGAACCAACTGCTTGATGATGCTGATGCTGAACAGAGCCATAGATTACCGTCCCAGAATCCCAGGGGAGATCCCGAGAATCTGGCCATGGTCTAGGAGTAGAATTCATTCAGCTGTAGAATGAAACGTCCAAAAATGATTAAAGACAAATGATCAAATATCCCGAACAGTCTACCAGCAAAGGGATCTTGTTTTCATAGAGTGTGGAAAGGCCAGGAATTTAACCAGTCTCCACCACCGACTGTGCTGTGACCAACTGACTTTAACAGAGGTTCCATTATACACAAGCAAGAATAACCAGTTTTCAAGCAGTCAGATTGTCAGCAAGATAGTTTATGATTTTGTTGTTGCTGTTGTCCTACTGTGGTACAACACGAGAATCTTTGCCTCCATCATTCTTAAGAAACAGCCATGAGAGCACAAGAAACAACATGGGAAGCAGTAGAGGGAGGAAGACTGATGACTGAGACTATCTTAAGCTCCAAGAGTGACGTCACTAATGCATCTTCATCAACACAAAGGCTCCCTGACTGTGCTGTCACCCTAACGTATGAAGAACATCACCCCATCAGGGACAGGCTGGAGAGGTGGACTCGGGAGAGCCCCAGAATGAGCCCCAGACTTATACCATGTGTTTTGAGCATTTGGTGGATTATCTTGGTCTTGTGAGGGCCAGGCTCCTTCTCATGTCTGTGAACTAGGATGATAATACCAACACCACTAGGATGTTGCAAAGACCCAAAGAGATCATAAGAGAGAAGTGGCTTTGCAGGCTACAGAATGTTCTTGGAGAGCTGCCTCTGTCTGTGTAGCAGCAAGAGGAGGAGGCCTGTCCATCCAGGGTGCTTCGGGATCACCCTAGAATGCGGTAGAGAGTAGTTCCCAGGCTAAAGTTTAGTATCAGTGTGAGGGTGGTCATGTTTCGGGCTTCGGCGGTGGCAGTTCAGTTCAGTTCCCTAGAGACTCAGTTTTAGAGCATCCTCAGAGCATGATTCCTCTCGTCTCCTTTACCTCCATTTTCTATCCCATCCTCCATGCCCCAGCTCGAAAGATTTGGCTTTCAAGCGTCCTTGGTTTGCAACACAGAGAACAATTGGAGACCTATGCATGACACTGTGATGTGACTCCGTCTGAGCTGGGATTTCGCTCCACCCATTTACCATTATGAACCCCAGCGACTGCTTTATGTCAACCGTTTCCTAATTAGATCCCTGACATCAGGTAATAAAGATTTTATTTTTCCAATTAAGGACAAAAAAAAACCCAAACAAATAACTAAGGAAAAAATTACTGTCTACTTATCATATCATCAAAAAGGAGAATTTTAGCAACAAAACACTAGATGGGTAGAATTTCAGGCTACAGGATGGGTTTTTTTTTGTTTGTTTGTTTGTTTGGTGGTGGGTTGGTTTTGGTTTGCTTTGTATTGAATCCATCTCAAAAAAAAAAATAAAATAAAACACCCATTCCTCTCATCTGTGCATAACAAAGCTGTATCCTGAGCTGCAAATGGGTGGGCATGGAAGTGGGCAAATTGTTTTATAATCCAAGGTAGAAATGGTTTAGTGTTGACTCCAAAGGTTCAAGTTGTAGTAGAAAGGGTTTTACTCAGTTTACCCTTCCACATCACTTTTCTTCATCAAAGAAAGTCAGGTCGGGAACTCACACAAAGGAGGAACCTGGAGGCAGGAGCTGATGCAGAGGCCGTGGAGAGGAGCTGCTTACTGGCTTGTTTCCCATGGCCTGTTCAGCCTGCTTTCTTATAAGAACCCAGGACCACCAGTCTAGGGATGGCACCGCCCACAATGAACTGGGCCCTCTTTATTGATCACTAAAGAAAATGCCTTATAGCTGGACTTCCTAGTGGCATTTTCTCAATTGAGTCTCCATCCTCTTTAATGACTCTAACTTGTGTTAGGCTGACATCAAACTAAGCCGGGCAGGTAGACAGATATAAAACTGCATATGTGCAAAAAAAATTAAAGAAAATTAAAATTATTTACAAAGAATAAGGAGGAACAAAATGAGGAGGAGGATGGTGACAGCTAAGCTTCCTCAACGAAGCTCAGGGCTTGAGCCATTGATATCGCAAGTTGCTGCTATACTAGTAAGAGCACAGAATAAGAAACAAACACTTTCTTAAAATTGTGACTTAAGGGATGGAAAGGTATTTCAGTGTGTAAGGCACCTGACTCAGGACCCACATGGTAAAGAGGAAAACCAACGCACGTTTTCCCCGACCTCCATATGCGTGCTATGGAGTGTCTACTTCCCAACTCCCATAATAAAAGATAAATAATTTGAGGGAACTATGCAAACTCCTAAGCATCTTCCAGTCCTCTAAAATTCTACTGCTAAAGAATGAATGGCCCGTAGGAATGAGCATCATGGCAGCTGTCCATCAACATGAATCGTGTTCCCTCGCGATGCACTCTGGGCTGATGGTTCTGCTCTCCTTCAGAGTAGGGAGTTTTGCTTTGGAAAGTGTGATTGATGTGGTCAGGCCTCCATGGAATGCATCGTTAGCTGGTGATGGGGAAGCTCAGATGGTCGGAGCTCCATGGTAATGAGGCGAAGGTTAGGGGTTCAGTGCCCATGTGGGCCACTTAGTGTTTGTCTCATTCATGTCCACAGACTATTCCCACTATGAGCCACCTGTCCACAAAACATATCTCTGGGAGGGGAGGCAGGATGTACAAAGAATTTGGCTGGATCTCTGCAGATCAGTCATGTCTGGAAATCCACCCTTCTGGGAGCCCCTGGAGGCTAATGAGGAGCAGGGCAGCATTCAAAACACTCACTCCTATGACCATCTTTGCAACTGCCCCTCCATTTTACATCTTTGAAAAAATGCATCACAAGATGAGATGGTGCCAGACAGAGCAGTGGTGCAAGGCTTCACACTGCTTGCTTCTCACTGTACAGAGAAGAACCACTGCATGTGTTTGTGAATTGTTTAATCCGTGTAGAGTGTAGTGGCACATACCTATAACGCCTGCCCTTGGGAGAATGAGGCAAAACCCTGCCTCTGACACAAGCAAGGGAAAGAAATACTAAACTGGAAAATATTTGGTTAAAAGTAAATAAAATTATAGTAGGATTGGGGGAAATGATTCCTAGCCTCTTAGATAAAACAAAACATGATTTACATACAAAATTGTTCTTCTTGATTTATGTTGTTGCGTCTCTCCTACTCCCCTCACCATGATTTCAGCTCAAACCCAGCTCTGTCCAAAATGGGCCACGAGTGCACACAGCTCAATCGACTTGCATCCTTCTCCAACACTAAGGACAATTTACAAGATGGGAGTGAGTTATAAAACCTGATGCAAAGGTTTGAAAGCACCTACACCTGCTGCGTGGAGTGTAACCCCTGCCTCGGTTTCCATTCTTTGACTGTCAAGTTCAGTATAGAAGCACAATCTGACTCTAGGCTTTTGTGGATGATAAAGCTAGCTAATTTAGAGAAGTCTTTAGAAAATTACCTGGGGCATGTTACTTGCTTAATACATGCAAAACATTGCTCGTCATCATCATCTCTCTTTAATTACAGAATGGACTTGGTAGGTAAATTATCTAAGTCCTTCTGTAACCATCCTACTCAAGTTCATCTGAGCAAATTTCCTTCCCTCTAACTGGGACTCTCCATGAACAAAAAAGGCTTACTTGTGTACTGAGACCACTCTCATCCTAGGGCTTGGTTGGCATTAACTTAGATGTTGCAATGAAGGGCTCAAGAAAACTCTTGCAATATTTTAATGTTTGATATCCATATGAAAACATGTATGTAATGATATTTCATTTGTATTTTATAAATAAAGATTGCCTGAAGTTCAGAGAGTAAAACAGCTGATTAGCCTTACAGACCAGGCAGTGGTGATACACACCTTTAATCTCAGTAGTCACACTACTTTGCGATAGAAGCGAGCCGTAGTGGTACACACCTTTAATCCCAGCACTAGAGAGAAATATAAGAAGGGCGAAGACAGCTCTCAGACACATCATTATCCCCGACTTTGTGAAGAAAGAAGGAAAGCTTTGCGACTTAACAAATTTCTTTCCCAGCTGTAGGCATCGACTTGGCAAAACTATAGACTTCGATATGTTCAAAACATTGGATTGTGCCACTCATTGAGGGCGTACCTTTAATCCCAGTACTTGGGAGGTAGATGCTGATGGATTTCGATGAGTTTGATGCCAGCCTGGTCCACATAGTGAGTTCCAGAATAGCCAAGGAAAACATCAGTGAATTGGAAAACTAACTTGAGTAAATTACTCAGAATATAACACACATATACAAAGAGGTAAAACATAAAAAATAGTTAAAGTAAAATAATGTCTCCTAACCCTCTAGTAAGAGTTCCATCAAATTCACAAAATCAAGAGTAAAGAGAATGTTTAAACATAAATTCATTGATAGTTTTCTAAAATTGAATAAAATAAGAGGCTTCTAAATAAAAATAATTCCACACCAACACCCATAAGATTAAAGTTAAGAAGCTTCAAAGCAAATTGTCTTAAAATAGTAAGAAAGAGAGAGAGAGAGAGAGAGAGAGAGAGAGAGAGAGAGAGAGAGAGAGAGAGAGAGAGGGAGGGAGGGAGGGAGGGGGGGGGAGGGGAGAGAGAGAGGGGGGGGGGGGAGGGAAACACAAAGATACTAACTGTGGGGTTCTAGTCTAGTCTAAAGGAGCCAGAAGAAAGTAGACTAAAGAGTCAGTCTATGCCCCTCTGAACTACCACCTGTACATGGGAGCAAAATGAGAATATTTTCTGGTCAATATTTAGAGATTACTATAGACTAAGTCGTTCATGCAATAAATAAACACTAAAGAATACATTCAAATGAATTCAAATGGAAAAATGTTAATAACAAGAAGAATCAATAATTTTAAAATACCTCACTAATAACCCATGTCTTTGAGAAGCAGAGTCAAAAATCTAAGATTGATGAAGGAGGGGCCACAAATGTCTAATTCACAGAAAAGGTGGAGAGGGTGTAGAGAGTTTATGTCTACTGGAGGAGAGAAAGCCACCCTCTTTTGTACCAGACAGGGCCACTGGTAGTCTTGTCCATGCCTCATATATGGTTCCACACCCACACACATATGGGCAGCACTAATTGAACTCAGGGCTACTATTAAGAAAGAAAGAAGAAGTCATGAAGTTTGGAGAGAGACAAAGTAGGAGTTAGAAGGAAATGTCATGGATGAATATGATCAAATATGTTGTATAAATGGCATAGAATTTTCAAGGAATAAAAAGGCAGTTATATAAGTAAGTACAAATTAATCTAAACTGCATTATTAAAGATACACAGCTACGTTGTAGAAGTTAAAGTAAAAATTCAAAATGCCTGTTAATAAGAAGAAGGCAGGAAACAGTAAAAGCTGAGTGATTCTATTCTTCTGGTCAAGAGTAGAAACGTTAATGAATTTAAACTCTACCATATCCAATGTGCTTGTTAACGTTTAACAGAATTACAAGGTCAGGTTTTCTGGGATACAAAACTTATACAATTTATAGAACGTGTATTATTTCCTCTTTAAGGAAAAATGAATTCACCTTAAAATGTTCACATCTCACTAAATATCTGAGCTAGGTGTGAAGGTTGGAGGGGGGCCATGTATGGAGAGGCTAGAAGTTTACTCTTTCTGTGTTTCCCATAGTAAACCCACCTGGAGTGTAACCTTTATAAAAATCAAAATGAAAATGCTTAAATTTCATTCCAGTCTAAAAAGGAAAGGGATGAAACAGAAATGTCACCAAACTAGTAGAATCAAAGAAAGGAGAAAATAAGCAAAAGAAAATAGCAAAAGTCTAAAATTGTCAAAATAAGCCAGTAATTATAAAAAGTTATTTCTCTAACTATTCAATTTAATAAGTTAAAAAAATAAAGAATAAATATAAAGAAAGAGAGAAACAATTTTTTAAGATAATAGATTTTCATGAACTAGAAAAATAACAGTAAAAATGCATCAAGACTCTTGGGGAGATGGCTCAGTCTATAAATGCTTGCCGAGCAAGCATGGGGACCTGAATTCAGTTCCCAGACCATGGTAAAAGAGAAGATGTGGTGGCTCTTGCTTCTAATTCCAGGGGCAGTGACAGGGTGGAAGGAGGATTTTTGGTTTAGCTTATTTGGAGAGTTCACATCCATGGAAAAACCTTGTCTCAACATAAAGGGGGCCAGTACCTGAGAAATGACTTCCAAGGTTGGCTTCTAGCCTACACAAACTTGCACACACATACATGCACATTCACATACATGCAGGTATGTGCATACACACACACTAAGGTTACTGCCAGTGTTTTAAGCAACCTCTGACTTTGACAGTAGAAAATTGAGTAGTCTTCATGAAGCAGACCACTAGCACTCTAAGTGTCAAAATATTGACAGGAGATTGTTCTGTTTGAGATATTCATGATTTACATTCTTCCCCTGGAAAAGTTCAAAATTTCAAACACTATTCAAGTTAACCAACCATGAAAATCATAAAAATCATTTGTGCTGGCTCTCACTGGGGAAAAAGACACCATGTTGGTTAGCAATTCTGTGGTCTGAGTCACCCCCTTACCTTTCTGATATACCCTGAGACAAACCAGGACCTTTTAGAATGGCGTGGTAGGGCTATGAATGTTCTATCTGTGTGGAGGATGCTGTCATGGCCTACTCCAGGAGGCTGATTTTCACATGGAGTCTAATTCTGAATAGAGACTTAGCCATCAAAATTCATTCTTGATTTGAAAACAAAAACAGAAGTGTAAACAGAGACTGCTCATTCATTTCCTGGCCACCCAGACTGGAATAATCACACAGGAACTATATGAATTATAACACTGTTTGGTCAATGGCTCTATATTTCTAGCTAGCTCTTACATCTAAATTTAACCCATTTCTATTAATCTGTATGTCACCATGAGGCTGTGGCTTACAGGTAAGGGACCAGGTCCCTTCTTCTTCTGCAGCTACGTGGTATCTCTTTGACTCTACCTTCTCTCTCTCTCTCTCTCTCTCTCTCTCTATATATATATATATATATATATATATATTTTATATATATGTATATATCCATATATATACATATATGTGTGTGTATATGTGTATATATATATATATATATATTTTCCAGCCTGGCTATATTCTGCTCTGCCATAGGCCAAAACAACAGCTTTATTCACTAGCCAATGAAAGAAACACATATACAGAGGAACCTCCCACATCACAGAAGAACAAATTTTGAGCTGGGTAGATAGCTCAGTGAGTAAGACATTTGCTACACAAGCAAGAGGACCTCAGTTGCCATCCCCAGAAACCATGTAAAAAGCTTATCATGAAGACAGACACCTGTAACCTCAGGACTAGAGGGGTAAGAATGAAAAAGAGAAGCCACAAAGCTAATTGACAGCCTAGGTAAATAAACAAGCTTCAGGTTCACTGAGGAGAGACTGATAAATAGAGAGGGATTGAAGGATGACATCCCAAGTCAATTTGGCCTATGCACACACAAATATGCACAGACTACTTAAGTGCGTAGGTTCTCATACCATTTACCATCACTACCACATTAACTAATTAACTGATGGATGGATGGGTGGATGAATGGATCGATGGATGGATGGGCGGATGGGTAGGTGGATGGATAGATAGATAGATAGATAGATAGATAGATAGATAGATAGATATGAAAAGAACAAGCAAGCTCCTCAGGCTGGCCAGTTCATGCTTCATTTTTTTTTCTTTCTTTCATTGTCTATTTCCTCGTCTTTAAGCTCATGGATGTATCATTGTTTTTACAATACATAGATTGTTTCTAATTGGGCTTAGAAAGGATCATAACCGCACCTTCAAACTGGCCCATATCAAATATACCCCCCCAAAGATTACCTATGTGCTCCATCCTAAGTTCCACAGTAGATGTGCCCCCCCAGAAAAGAGATGCCTTTAAAAAAAATAGCAGAATGAAGTAAGAGAGAAAAGAACCAGTCCTTTTCAGCCTTGCCTGTCACCTGGAGCTGGGAAGATGGCTTTCATCACACAGCTGATTCAAAGCGAGCAATCTTCTGTAGGGCTGAGGACAGCCTGTGAGCCGAGCGGGGCAACAGGTCCGACTCAGCTCGCTGGCCTCTGCGCTCCACAAGTGAACACCGCCTGAAGTAAAGATATAAATTATCCGGCTGCACTGGGATTTCGCCTCAGCGCCTCTCCATTAACCTTCCACCCTCCTCACTGGCAATCACCAAGCAGAGAAAGGGTCTCCATGTGGCCTGGCAGAAGGGAGCGCCAAGGTTTCACTGATTTTTGAATTAAAATAGAAAAAAAAATACATATCCTGACTGTGTCACATAAAAGGCTCAGCAATTTGGGTTTGGTTGTTTCCTGTGGAAGGTGTATGATTTTTTTAACCCCCTCTTCTATTTTTCGCTTTAAGAAAAAAAAAATAATAATTGTTAAGTTTTTCAACATTGTGGCCTTAGGAGGTAATTTGCTAAATAGGACAAAATTAGCTGATTTTTGGACCATTTAAAAGAACATTTCTTTTGAAAGCATATAAAATGTATTAAAGCAATCTCCGAAGTCTTTACCCCTGCTTGAGATTTTAATTTACTTTGAGCTAATAAATTATCCCCCTTCGCAGAAGCTATTGAAAAATTTCAGTTAAATCCTTTTTAAATTTTAATGTGTTCAATTGAATCCTAAGCAATTTCGACACACACTCACAGCTTGGGGTGGTCAGCCCACCAAGTCAAGGCTGAGAAGGGGTCAGATTAGCGTGGACCCCTCTGCCCCCTGGGATGGCCAAGGTGATATTAACCAGTACGATTTCCCCCACACATCCAGATCTGATTGTCGGATAATTACTTCTCCACAACAGCTTTTAACAAATGCCCCTATTTGAAAGCCAAGAGCATTTTCTCTGCCTTGGCAGTGAAGGCGGAGGTGGCAGAGCGGGATGGAGGGGAAGCAAGGAGGAGAGCAGCCAGGAGCTCACATCAGAAGCTGCCCGGGGCTCTGGGTCACTTTGGTCCCGGGGTTCACTGAAGAAGAGGCTCGCTTAATCTCAGGCAGGGCTCTACACTGCCTCTACACACTTCTCAGAAATATTTTTTCAGGCTATCAATTATTATACTTCAACATCGCATCCTGGCTCTGGGGAGCCCCTAGAGAGGGGTTGCAAAAATCAATCCGGTTTTACAACTTTTACCTTGGCGGAGCCCCAGCTCTTTATCTACATTGCGCGCAATTTAAAGATGCCATATCTCTCTCAGTGGCACAGATAGCTTCCCAAGAATGACATGACCTTGATAACGGCAATAATTTTTTTTTTAAGTTTGCACAGGCGAGAGCGTACAGGGTTAACTTCCCTCCCAGAAGCTGTAGGCGTCACCGGCAGCCTGGGGGTCCCTTTTGTCAATAGAGATTTTTCTAAGTGTGGTTAGTTACACTGAGTGCTGTGTCATCCTTCCGGCCCCTTTACTCGCTTTCTGTAACAGCAGTCTTGGGTGCTAACTTTATTTGGTCAGGGAGGAAAATCTATTGACGGTTTCAAACATTCATAAATTGGGCATGCAGCCCAAGTCCCATTTGGATCGGCAAAGGTGTGGCATGGATGTGAACACGTGATGTTCTAGGAAAACCCTTCACTTTTTTTTGTTTGTTTGTTTGTTTGTTTGTTAGGGAAATGGCCCTGAACTCAGACAATTGACATATATGTATGGATACTAAGAAACTCTTCACCAAAGCTGCGAGCAAGAGGCTTGGTTTCCAGTCTACAGCTCTATGGATGGAGTCTTCAGGTAGTGGGGCCTGAAGGAAGGAGACTATGTCAAGAAACACAGTTGAAAGGGTTTCTGGAGCTCCCACCCTTTCTATGTTTCTCCTTCTGATTCCTTGACCTGATGAAGTAAGTGCTTGACCCCACAGTACTTCTTGCCTGCGTCAGGTCCGAAGGCAGTACAGCCAAGCAACCATAAACTGGAACCACTCAAACCAAAAGCCCAAACAACTACTTCCTCTTGTTAAGTTGATTGCCTCTGGTGTTTGAGCTGACTGTCATGGATCACAATCAGACAAGCATCATTCAAGACAAGGTCTGGGTATCAGGAGTTCAAAATCTCTCCTCAGATGAAAATGAGCTCACAGGCTCAGTTGAGTCTTTGTAGGTAGAAAAACACTACCAACTATTCCAGGCTTTCCAAAGAGGTGGACATGCCTTGGAGCCATAATCCAAAAGACTTTTCCATGCAGGTGTGTTCCAGGTAGACAGCTTGATTGTGTGTGGTGTGGTTAAAGCAGAGGTCTGGCTGGGCTGGGTTTCAGATTTTTTAGTTGGCAAACGTGTGCTCAGTGGCTGGTCCTCTGGTTTCTGGAAGTTTCCTCAAGGCATTTAGCAGAAGCTAGCGCCTCTTCTTCTGGTTGTAGAGGTGAGGAAGTCTCCACACAAGGGTTTTGTAGCTGTATTGCTATGAAACCAAATACAAATGCTAAGAAGAATATAAGAAGAACTGGTAAATGAATAACTGAGGATTCCCTGGTCCAGTCTGTCAGCCAGGCAGCCTTCACTCATTTGGCCATCTTGATTTTTGGTTCCAATCTATGGGGCTAAAACTGGAAAGGGATAAAAGGGTAGCATAGATTTGCATATAGAATTGCTGTTTATTCTGTCTGTAGGGAAATGTAAAAGGATTTTTTAAAGTCTTACTTATATATTTATTTATCTTCCAAGACAGGGTTTCTCTGTATAACTGTCCTGTTTGTCCTGGAACTTGCTTTGGAGACCAGGCTGGCCTAGAGCTCAGAGATTCACCTGCCTCTGCCTCCTGAGTGCTGAAATTAAAGGCATGCACCACTATTACACATGTCTGGTTCTACCATTTCCCACAGTTCCTGTGTGATATTCTTTTTTAAAAATACATTTTAATTAAAATATATTATGATGGAGGAGAGTTATCTGTCTATGTTTCTTTCATTGGTTAATTAATAAAGAAAACTGCCTTGGCCCTTTAAGAACAGAAAATTAGGTAGGTGGAGTAGACAGAACAGAATTGTGGGAACAAGGAAGTAGGGCTGGAGAGACGCTTCAGGCAGTCGCGTGGTGAGTCTCCATGCTGCTCCTCTCCGAGATGGACGCAGGTTAAGATCTCTCCTGGTAAGCCACAACTCGTGGTGCTACCCAGATTACTAAATATGGGTTAAAGGAAGATGTGAGAATTAACTAATAAGAGGCTGAAACTATGGGCCAGGCAGTGTTTTAAAAGAATACAGTTTCCGTGTAATTATTTTGGGTAAAGCTAGCCGGGTGGCGGGACGCAGCCCCGCCGCTTCTCACTACAGATTGGCGCTCCAACGTGGTGACTAAATCCACTTAAAAACCTTGCCCGCTTGGGATCGGAAAGAAAGTTCTCTGAGACCATGCCAATGGCTCACTGCTCCCTTCCTGCACCTGGGCAGATGGCGGAATCAGGCTTAGGCGAGCGGGACAGCATTTGCGGATTCCTGCCGCCATAGAGAGAGAGGTGTTTTCAGACTGCTCTGCGCGTCAGATTCAGCTGTGACTTGGATTAAAAGAGTTTCTGTGCTGCACGCTCAGTATCAAAATTAAACTGCTGAGTGCAGCTCCAATGTGGACTGCTGTGTACCTGTAACTGTGTGCGGCTCGGGGGCACCAAATGACTGAGGCAGGAGCGGCTTTGGCTCTGCTCCGCCATGCTGAATTGTGCTGACCTCAGACAGGAACTATCGTAATTACCATGATAACAGAGCAGTTAAGGTTTAGACTTGGCTGTAAACAGGCAGTACCGTATTATTTTAAGAAGTGGTTAACCTTTTAAGAAGTGCTCCTGGATAGTAAAAAAATTACAGATTCACAATAGGAAAGATTCAGACATAGAAGGCCTTTAAATGGCTCACTTAGGCTTAAAAGAGAGAAAAAGAAAATATAGAGAGTAAAGTTAATGCCTTAAAAAAAAGGTTAAAGTCTTTAAAGAGACAGAGTACAGATAGTTATAGATTAAAAGAACTAAAGTGATAGAGTAAAAATAAGCCACGTAAAAATGGAAAATTCACAGAGAGTCTGGATTATGTATTTTGTTGTGTTTTCTTTGATTTTTTTGACTGTAAAGGAGCTAAGTACAGAGAGACATTTCATTATATGGGCTGCCAGGCTAGACCAGAATGGACATCTTAACGGTATGACTTCAGGATTTGGATCTAAGAACATGATGCTTTGGAAAAGAGTTTCTTCTTTTGTTTTCACAGAGGACGAGACTCTGTGGATTGCTTCTATCCCAATATGGTATGATAGACCACGTCCTCCTGAAAGGTTGCTGTGAACACCCTCAAAAAATTACTTCGCTCAACTGCCAACTGAGAGGAACCTAGCACACAGGTTATACCATGAAAGACCTAAATAACAACGCCCCCACTCAGCAGGAAGCAGTTTGGAGAGAAATAACTGCGCCCACATTCCCAAATATTGTTTATAAATGTTCTTTTACATTTAAAGGGGGATATGATATAGATATAAATAATTTGCATTGGTATGGATTTTAAGGTCAATTTGTTATATGTATATGTATTTCTGATTTTGATTAAGCTATTGTGATTGTAGTTCATTTTAAAGAATGTAATGTATAATTAGGAAATATAGGTTGTTAATGGATAATCATCGATTAATAGTCAAGCTTGTAGTCATGTTAGTCATTTTCTAGATGTGCATAGATATATTTCAGATAGGCATTCTTCATAACTTTCAAAGACTGCAGAATATGGCATTTAATGTTTTAATAACTTAGGGTTTTTCATGACAATGAGACACGTCTGCTCCTGGCAGCACCAATCTACTTCGAGAGGAAGATGGGCATCGAAGAGGCTACTTATGGAGTTTGTTAGCCATTTGGGCAAGAAACTGCTCTTGGCTGGACTGTTCCATAAACTGGACACAAAGAACCCGCATAGAGAGGACTGCTGAACTTGCCTAAAGGTGAGATGGTCTTTTGGGGTTCCTGATTCATTAAAGAGTCTGCGAGACGTTCTGCAGGACACAGCAGAAAGTGACTGAACTGTCTTTGGAATTTCCTGCTTCATGAAAATGTCTGCTGGATACTTATGGGCCTGTAGGCTGAAGATGGATGCCCCAACAGTACAGAGGAACTTTGGGTGACTGTCCAGGCAGCGAGTTGTCTCTGTCATTTCTAGAGTTTTATAAGTTACTTATTTCTTATTTACTTAGGTAGCATTATATCCTTCTGGAGTCTTTGATGGAGTTGAAGAATAAATAGATAGTTATAGCTTTCCTTAGTTATGATAAAAGATAAAATAGATTTAAATATTGTAACTGTAATACTTGCTTGATAACTGTTTTGTTATATGTAATTTTGCTATGTTAAAGTTGAAGCCTTTCTTTTTTGTTTAAACAGAAAAAGGGGAAATGATGGAGGAGAGTTATCTGTCTATGTTTCTTTCATTGGTTAATTAATAAAGAAAACTGCCTTGGCCCTTTAAGAACAGAAAATTAGGTAGGTGGAGTAGACAGAACAGAATTGTGGGAACAAGGAAGTAGGGCTGGAGAGACGCTTCAGGCAGTCGCGTGGTGAGTCTCCATGCTGCTCCTCTCCGAGATGGACGCAGGTTAAGATCTCTCCTGGTAAGCCACAACTCGTGGTGCTACCCAGATTACTAAATATGGGTTAAAGGAAGATGTGAGAATTAACTAATAAGAGGCTGAAACTATGGGCCAGGCAGTGTTTTAAAAGAATACAGTTTCCGTGTAATTATTTCGGGTGTAAAGTTAGCCGGCAGCCGGGTGGTGGGACGCAGCCCCGCCGATTCACACTACAATATTATATCAACTCTCCAATTCAAATTGATAGCCTCTTTCCTCTTTATTACTGTCACACAAATGTGTAAATGTGACTTGCTGGGTCCGTTTTTGCTGTGTGGCCACTTTGAATTGGACAATCAATGAGGTAGCTCATCCTTGGAGGAGGCTAATTCACCCTCTCCCTACACACATCAGTTGTCTATAGCTCTTTGTCCTGGAGTGGGAACGTGTGAGATTTTCCCACTTCTATGCTAGTATGTTCATTGATATTGCCATTGTTCAGGTCTTATTTATTCAGTAATAAGGACAAGAGACAATATCATAGCAGACTTCCTAGTATTCTGGTATGGAAGTATGGAAAAAAATGGTCCCCAAAGGGAGTGGCACTATTGAGAGGTGTGGTTTTATTGGAGGAAGTGCATCACTGTGGAGGTAGGCTTTGAGGTCTCTTATGCTCAAGTTATGCCCAGTGTGGTAGACAGTCTCTCTCTCTCTCTCTCTCTCTCTCTCTCTCTCTCTCTCTCTCTCTCTCTCTCTCGTGCCTTCTGATCAAAATATAGATCTCTCAGCTCTGTCTCCAGTACCATGTCCACCTGCACACGTCCATGTCACCGTGGTGATAACGGACTAAACCTCTGAAAATGCAAGCTACCTCAATTAAATGTTTTTCCTTTATGGTTGTGGTGTCTCTTCACAGCACTTGAAACCCAAGCTAAGACATCTGTCTTTTACAATCTTTCTTTCTCCTTTTTCTCAATGATTCCCAAGACATAGACACAGGAGCTGTGCTACACTTGTATTGACTGGAGCTAGGATGCTCACAGCCCATTGATCTCTGCATTGTGATTGGTTGCTGTTTGATGTTATGGTTTCCATTTTCTGTAGAGGAAAGCTTCTTTGATGAAAGGTGATAGTTACACTTATCTGTGGATATATGGGAAAAAATTAGAATGTAGTTAAGGAGTTAGCCTAGTCTCATAAACTAGTCATAGTAGATTCTTTTCAAAGATCCATGACCTCACTAGCTCTGGCTAGGCTTCTAGACTGGGTATGATTTTCTTCTTATTTAGTGGGCCTTGAGTCCACTTAGCTTTTGGTCCCTACCAAATTGCGAGTGCCACTATTGCACTTTTACAGAGATCTTGCCATGTTGGTCATTGTTGTGGTCCATAGGTGTCACAATTGGGTAGGATAATTCATTGTTTCCATTCCTTGGCAGCTTGCATAGTGTTTTCTGGTATCATGGAAGCTATTCCTTAAGAAGGAAGCTTTCAGGTTAGAGCCTGCTCTCATTGTCTGAATCCTGTGTCCTAAGTATGTGCTGTCTTCAGCAAAGGACTTACCTTCAACGTCTAGAAAGTATCCATAGACAATAAAAATTTCCTGTGTTGATTTAGGGATCATTTGGACTAACCTGAGCTGCATAGTATTCTTGAAGCCACTGAGTTATCCAATGTGGGACCCGAGCCTGTAATTGAAGCACTTGTAGCTAAGTCAGTCTTGTATTGCTGTAAAGAAACACTATGACTAAGGCAGCTGTTATCAAAGAAGGCATTTAATCGGGGACTTCCTTACAGTTTAGTTCTGAGGTTTAGTCCATTATCCCCATGGTGGGAAGTATAGTGGCATGCCATCAAATATGGTGTTGGAGAAGTACCTAAGAGCTACATCCTGATCCACTGACTGAGACAGACAGACTCTGGGCTTGGCATGGGATTTTAAAAAGTCAAAGTCCGCTTCCAGTGACACACTTCCTCCAATAAGTTCACACCTCTTAATCCTTTCAAATAATGTCACAGCCTTGTGACCAAGCATTCAAATTTATGAGCCTATAGGGGACATTTTTATTAAAAACCACAACAACTTGGAAGGCTGAGACACAAGGATAAGAAATCTGGGGACAGCCTAGACTACATACTGAAGCTGTGTCATAGGAACACACACACATACAAAATACTATTCCATTGCTACCATCCCTTCCCTTTCTTATCTTTCTCCCCAAGGACCCCTAAATATTGCCATCTATTTTTGAACTCTGTAATCTTCTGAGTACATGGATATTGCATAATGGAATAATACATTATGTGATTTTTGGCCTATTCATTTTTCTTAGCATTCTACCTTACACAGCTGTATGAGCCATTGCCTATAACCAATAGATCAGTCCTTTTGCTACTGGGTAGTATTCCATGGCATGGATTTCCTACAGTTGCTTATACAACTTAAACTTTTGAGTGGGTGTTTGGGAGTTTAAGGTTTAGGAATATTATACATAAGACTGTTGTGAGCATACATGGAAGAGAGTTTGTTTAGACCAAGATTTCCATTTCCCTGGAATAAATAATCAGAATTGCAATTGCTAGGTTATACAAGGAAGGCATTTTAGGTTTTAAGAATCTGTTGATTTTTCCAGAGTAACTGACTGAATGTCTTTTTTTTTCTAGAAGCAATGTTAAGAGATCTGGTCATTTTCTGCCTCGTCAGCATTTGCTATTTTTATCATTTGTGTTTTAGATGTTCTCTGTGTGTGACAAGATATCTGGAATCATGATTTATGTTTCTCCAACAATTTGTTTGACTGGCCATATTTTCACGTGTTTATGTGCCATTTTTTGTTCTTTTGGTAAAATGATTCCTCATATTTTATCGCACCCTCTGGTGACTTGGGTATCTTTTTAATACTGAATTTTAACAGCACAAACTCCACGGCTGTTTTCTTCCAGGGATTCATGGGTCATTTAGTACCCAAAAGACAAGGTATGCACTCCAAGCAGAACAGAACAATTGGCACATCTAGTGTTGTGTGTATGACAAACCCTGAGGAGACAGTGATAGTGACTTCTTACCTGTAAAAGATCCACACTTAATAAATTACTCAGGCATAGAAGGTCAATTGCTCTCCTCGAAGGTTCAAAATGAGAAGGGAAAGCCTAGTCTCACTGCTGCTCTACAACACAGAGCAGGAATGTGATGGAGGAGGCTCATACAGATCTGAAAGGAAGGAAAATGCCCCCATTTGCAGAGGACAAGGTACTCAATATGAAATAGCTCAGGGGGTGTTGATGAACTCTTCTAGAGTGAGCTGGAATATTCAAAAAGCTCATAAGGGACCTGCTTGTACTGTAATTTGTTCAGGTCCTTAAAAGAACCAGCATTGATCTTTCATGTTTCACATGCTCCTGTTCTCAGTTCCCCCCTTTAGCATACATCTTTATAATTTCTATCTTGCTTGCTTTGTGTTTGTGTTACTCCTTTAAAAAATACTTCTTGGTGATGTCATCTCTAGACCTGACACATTTTTTTCTTATTATTTAATATGGTACCTATAGATTTCACCCCTGTACTACATTAATTGGCTCACACAATTTGTAGTTTATTCTCTCTCTCTCTCTCTCTCTCTCTCTCTCTCTCTCTCTCTCTCTCTCTCTCTCTCTCTCTCTCTCTCTCTCTGTCTGTCTGTCTCTCTGTTGATTTTTATGTAAAGAATCCTTTTCTGGTCCAGAGATTATTTGGAAATTAAACTCCACTTAGTCTCTAGATTTTTGAAGATATTTTTTCTTTTATTGGCTTAGAATTTGATTTGAGGGTAAAAACTATAATCTTTATGGTTTTCAATTATTTCCCAGTTTTGAGGTTTGTTTCATGGTCTGGTATTCTTGATCTATATGTCAGAAACACTTGAGGAACAGGTATAAGCTGTGTCCTGTGTACTGTCTCCTACAATTTTCTCTGGATTTAAACATTCCAACCTGAAAGTGGAATTCTTAAGACTTGGGAGCCAAAGAAAACTTATAAGACTCGGGATGGTCTTGAAACATATAGCACCCTAAACCCCCCGTCCCAAGGTTATAGAGAGAGTAAGAACTATCAAGGAGAAGAGACTCTCTGACCTGTTGATCTGCTTATAAAGGGAGTCCCAGGTGTACAGTTGTGAATCATCAACCATGCGGAGGTGGAAGTTTTAATCCCTCTTCCTGTAAGCAACCTCTAAACCCATATTCCATTAAGTAAGTATGATAAGCTCATTGGTGTACCATACTGAACTTTAGTGGAACAGTTTCTTTGTTCTGTCCTTGGTGTCCTCTCTGGGGTGAGTCTCCCTAAGAAAAGTCACATATATTTCAACAACTGTCCACTGAAATCATGTGATTGATGACATCATTTGCTTCTCTTTGTGGTTTTTGTAGTTATGTGTCAGTTGTTCAGAGCAGGTTGTGAGGTCTCCATAAATCATTTAGCATGTGTGTTTTTGCCTTGTGTTTCACAGCTTTTTGATATATAAGTATTTGATACAACTTGGAATTGGTAAATTAATACTGAATCATTTTAATCATTGTAAAGTGTTCCTGCACACACCCTGGCACATTTCGTAGTATAGAAATATACTTATCATGTTATTATGATATTGTGGTGATTTGAATGAGAATGTCTTCTATAGGATTATGTATTCAACTGTTTGGTTCCCAGTTGGTGTAACTATTTGGGAAAGATTTGGAAGTATGGCCTCATTGGAGGAGTTGTGTTGCTCGGGATGGGCTTTGAAGTTTCCAAAGCCCAAACTGTTTCCATTTATCTCTCTCTACCTTGGTCTTATGGATTAAGATGTGAGCTCTCAGTTCCTGCTGCAGCTCCATACCTGTCTGCTGACTGCCACGCTCACCACCAGGATGGCCATGGACTCTAACCCTAGAACCATGAACCCCAAATTTAATGATTTCTTTTTCAAGTTTCCTTGATCATGGTGTTTTGTCACAGCAACTGAAAATTAAGACAGATATCTAGCTCTTCTTTCTATTGAATAAAATATGCATAATATATCTCCCACATCCTTTTAGTTCATCCCTCTCCCCATCACACTAAGTAATGGTGCCATGTTCTGGAATAAAAAAGCATATAACTAGGTTATATTTGATTCAGTGTGCCAAACTTTGTTTTCTTAACTTCGCATTTAGGTCACTTACATTTAATATATTCTTCACTTAGTAAATCATTTTTTTGTTTTTTGTTTTTTGTTTTTTTTGGTTTTCGAGACAGGGTTTCCCTGTAGTTTCTAGAGCCTGTCCTGGCCAGGCTGGCCTCGAACTCAAAGATCCGCCTGCCTCTGCCTCCCAAGTGCTGGGATTAAAGGTGTGCACCACCACCACCGGGCTACTTAGTAAATCTTTAATTGCTATAGTATGTTTTGTTTTCCTTTGCTTCTTTATTTTTCTATTTGCCTATTTTCCTAGGGTGACAATAAAAATTCTTTGAAGTTCCATTTTAATCAACCAATGTTTTGAAAAAATATCTTTGAATAATTTTTACTGGTTCATTTAGATATCATTACATCCATGGTTAATCTAAAAAGTTTTAAATATTTACATTTATAATTAATCAAAATAGTGTCCCATGTTCTGACTACTTCAAAGGCACAAGAGTCCTCTTTATTAGATTCCAAAACTAACACTTTTTATACCCTCAGCCTGACCCTCACTTCCTATTCACTGACTACCATTTTTCCTCTGTTCATCAGTTTAAATTATATCTATTGGTGAATAGATGAGTGTGATTATTCCTCTATCTTCCTTATCACCTACTGGTTCTACTCATTAAGTTACAGGCTTCCTATTTGTTTGCTCTTGTTTTGTGTGCATTGTAGGGCATACTTCTTTCATTGTCTTATTTAGCTTTGTGTGTGCACATGGTTCTGTTAGGTCAAGAGTACTGTGCTTACTAGGTAAGAATCTCATCATGCTGCTATTTTTAAAACCTCTTGGAGTTTTGTTATTGGTTATTATAATTGCTAGTTCTAAAACAATGTTTAGTTCTTATCTGTATCTTCATTCTTTTTATACACTATATACGTATTATATACATTGTATACACATTTTACATTAGGATATTTTCCCCTTTATTGCTAGCATGTTTGTGCTCTCTGTCAAAGCATTTTTATCTGATGGCTTTCACACCTTTGTCCTGTAATTCTTCCATATGTATCATTTTCTTGAATGATGATTTTCTTTTCTCTTTCAATTTTTCTGATATGTGCAATAAGTAATCTTCAGCTAAGTTTTTGGGTAGTATGTTAATAAGACTCTCTGATTCAAAACTTGTGTTTCTTCAGGCCTCCTCTGGTACCACTCTGGTGAGCAAAGGGGAACCTGACCCATTGTTGCCAGGTATGTATGAGTCAACATTCACTGCTCTCCTCCTCCTTTAACTCTCCAATGAGATCATTTCACTGCTGGGAGATGTGCCACTGAACTTCCTTGACACCATCTGCTAGGAAGAGAGCGATGGCTATTGACTACTTCTTATAGTGCTGATAACAACACTAGGGCTGGAGAAGTCACCTCGCTGAATGGGGTGAAAATCCTGATGCTTGGCTAGCCAATCTGAGTACCCTCTAGAAGTGGGTGGAAGTGCTTCCTCACTATGAGGTTCAGGATATAGAAAGTCAAGACTCACCAAGAACTCTCCATTGACAGTACATTGGAATGGGTCATCACCACCTGGGGTGTGGGGTTATTCATTATCACTGGGGTCCTCTTGACCTTGTCCACTACAACCGGAGCTGTATGATGAGTGGGAACCTTGCCATATCCTGTAATATACCAATCGCTGCCAACAAGAGATGTACAACCACAGTTTGCCTGAATGTGTGTCCTAGATATTAATGTTTATTATCCAGAAGTTTTCTATGGAGCCAGACTAGGCTTTTCTGGTCCTTTGTCTTTTCCTGGGCCTATGCAAGGGAAGTCCCCAAGTTACTAAACTCCATAATATCATTTAAAGAAATATGAAGCCACAGAAATTCTAAAATTCTCACCAGTGTGTCATTTCTCCATTCCCACAGGCCTGAGCCAGTCTGATTCTCTCTCCACCTTGATGAGTACTTGTATCTTGTTTTTAGAATATGATGTCCCTAGTTTTTAGGTGTATTTATATGAAGAACCAGGAGATGTGTATCTATCTACTCCATATTTCTAGAAACAAGTCCTTCCCCTCTGCTTGGGGGAGGGGTGTATTGGTGTCTAGAGCTACAGTTTCATGTAACCCGGATTGTCTTCAAGTTGCTGAGGATTGTTTTGAACTCCTGATTCCCCTTCCTCCACCCCCAAGTGCTGCGAATACATGTGTATTCCATCATCTCTAGAGTCTCCTATCTTCCTAAATAATTATTTAGATTTTAAAAACTTATTTTTTCCATGACAGCTCCACAGTTAGATCCATTAATGGACAAATGAGCCATATTTTTGAGTATTGAACTTTACCACATAAGTAGCATTTGTGTTCATTAAAATTTGAAAGCAAATATGAACAACAAATAGTTCTGATGATAACTGTCTCATTTTCATATTTATGTGGAAGCAACTGAATCATAAATATTGAGTTATGCTATTACCCCTGTCTATCCTGACTTTAATAAATGTAAAACCCGCAAATATTGTTACTTCTACCCTCTATTTAGCTTTGAACTTAGGAATACAAATGTATTTCCTCATTAAAATTTGAAATATGTCTATTTTTGTGAATAAAATTTCCACAGCACTGATTTACCTTTCTCTCCAGCTATCACGGTACTCTCTCGGACTGACTCTACAATCTTCTCTGCTATTGTAAATGCAGCTAAATAAAGAACTATTCACATACCTCACAGCTAGGAAGGAGCAACAAACTAGGAACTTTGTTCCTTATCTGCTCGGGGCTTCCCTTTCAATTATGTGGGAAAGAGGTGAAGCAGAAGGCAGGAAGGAAGGAAGGAAGGAAGGAAGGAAGGAAGGAAGGAAGGAAGGAAGGAAGGAAGGAAGGAAAGAAGGAAGCCAGTAGGTGACTCATCATTGACAATCTCCAGTCACTCCACATCTACAGGACAGCCTGGTTTGTCTGCACGTGTGAGGCAGGGCACAAGTGGTCCCCATTTCTCATTATACAAGGCTTCCCTACCTCATCAAATACCCAGACTTCACATCACAAATGAGAACGGTCAGCTGACAGGGTTTTGACAGCCACAGGCTAAGAGTCTGTCTCGTTCTCAAATATATTGCTAACTTTGAGCTCCCTGGGCAGACTGTTCATACCCCCAGCCCGCAATCTTTCCCAAATATGGATTGAGGAGAGACTGTTACCAACACCAGAAAGAAGGGCATACTCCATCCCACCAGTCACTGACGGCAGTCTGTCCATGACAGCGTGGTGTGGGCATCTATGGCTGCACAGCATCCCAAAACTGCCCCTCAGCTTGCGCTGGATGACAATGGTACTCATCTCCTATCGGGGATTGTTGAGTAGTTGATATGTGTACAGCACAGTGCTTCTTCCTCCAGAAGAACAACGTCCTATTAGAAAATAGAGAGGAAGAAGAGGGAGGCAGTAGGGAGAGGCGAAGTCTTGATGGAAAGATAGCAAGAAGGCAGCAAGGCAAAAAAAGAGGGCAGGCCACCGCAACTAGACGTTTCTCTCCCACCTGCCTGTTCCCAAATAGCCAGCAGCTGCTTCCTAAATTACCACACAGAGGCTTCTATTACTTATAAATGCTCCGTCCATAGCTCATGCTGTTACTAGCTAACTCTTACACTTAAACTAACCCATAATTCTTATCTATGTTTACTTACATGGCTTGGCACTTTTTCTCTGTACAGCATTCTCATCTTCTCTGTGTTTGCTGGTGACTCTCGACTCCACCCTTCCTCTTCCCACCATCCTTAGTTTGGTCACCCCATCCATACTTCCTACCCAGCTACTGGTCAATCTGCATTTTATTATACCAATTCAAATTCATGTGACAAAACTTTACCGTGTCTAAGAGGGTTATTCCACAGCAGGGCACAGAGGAATGGGTGGCGTGGGCACAGTAGTCTCTGCTGGTTCCAATCACTGGTCTGTTTTGTTTGCTGAACCCAGGTTAACACCTTTCATCTCTGTACCAACCATGGGAATAGAAAATGTTCTAGTCATACTTGTAAGAGTAGGGCCTTGAGTAGGTTTGAACACGAGGAGAAAGGAAGATTAATGCACATCTAGAAGGATGCACAGTGGTGTCTGCCCCTGAAGAACCCTGTAGCCGAAACAGAAAGGATCCTAACTGAAGCCTGAGGCTCAGGATCCAATGTTCTGCAGATGCTGAACTGGTCCTGCTGGGACCCAGAGGCTCCATTTCTTGCCCTATAAATGAGTAGGTTGGACTGAGGGACCCCTGCAACCCTTCCTCTCCATGACAGAGTAGATTTCATTCAAAAGCCTGGAACAGTAGGGCTTGCAACACACAATCCCCTTGTGGCCACCGACACCTGCGATCACACACCCTGCCCGTTCACACCTGTGTTACCTCCTCACAGAGCTTCAAGTTTGCGATCTCGGCAAGGGTTGAATCCTGCCAGAGCCCACACGTTAGCAGACTAACCTCAAGTGACAGGCTGTTTCCAGAGTCTGTACCAAGATCCATGGGCCGCTCTCACATGCTGAAGGACTCACTGGACTGTGAGCAGAGCACCTGAAATAACTTAACAGCACACACTCCCTTCCCTGTGCTAATCCACCAAACACGGCTCACTTTCCAAGAGCATGTACCTCAGCCCAGCTCCTCTGACAGACGTCCAAGAAACTGGGTTATATAAAATTAAGGGTTTAAGAAAAGGTAGTCAGTCCTTCGACCTCAACGGAGAAAACTGGGCTAAAACCTGGCTTGGGCTCTGGGCCCAGCGTCCTGTGGCTGGTGCGGGTGGTGAGAAGGGGTGGTAAGAGTGTTGCATTTGGTCTGGTGAGTTGAATCTGTGGCATTCTTGGTGAACATGGCTTTCCACACTGCTGTAGGATCTTCATATGAGGCGGCTGTGCAAGCAGACGGAAATGAGTGACTTCTTGGGCCACAGTCCCCATCCCCACATCTTTCCCTTGAAGAGAGAAAGGAAATGAACTCTTCTCACCTGGGAGAGAAAGTGGTCTTCAGAGCCTGCGAGCCACAGCTGAAAGGCTCCAAATCTCCACTCCAGATCTCTAACCAAGCCCTCAGTCCCAGGCCACCCCCCCGTACCATTTTCTGTCATCTGCAGGGACTACCCTAAAGTGGTGGTGCTCCAGGTGGATGTCGGGCTGCAGGAAAGAGGACCCAGAGACCTACCCCTATACCTGAAGGATCCTGGTGGATAGCTTTTCATTTTTGTGCTTTGACTAGTCCAAAGCAGAGATCTGCCCCCAGAGAACCCCAAATGCTTCGAAGTCCTAGAGGTTTATGATTAATTCATAACATAGAGAATGGTAGGAGGAAAAGCTATAGCGAAGGCATACGATGATCGAGCATCCTGGCATAACCAGAGGGGATAGAGAGCTGAGCAGACAAGTAGAGAGAGCCCTCGCCAGGCAAAGTAGGTGCTGTCATCCTGACCACCACCCTACGATGTCAAGGGCTTTTAAGGAGAAAAAGGAGGCAAAGTGTCCTTAGGTAGAATGCTTATCTAGCATGTATATAAAGGCCAGCTGACCTCCCACCCCCATGCTAAGAAGAAGGACACATTTTTTAAAATAAGGAAGAAAAGAAGTGCTGGCTTCTTTTGTTCTGGGAGCTGTTAGCGAAGACAGAGCCGATGGACAGAGGACTGCACAACCCATGTGGCCGGGTGAACTGAGCCAGACAGTTGTCAGTCTTTGGGCTGTCTGTGGCTTCCTGACCATGGTGCTCTACGCCTCGCTCCGGTCTCTTCCAGACGGCTCTATCTTCCCACTTAGCTCTGGTCTCCCAGGACAAGTAGGAAGCGGCTGCTGTGGAATCTTTTAGAAGAAAACTACACAGTGGCCTGATTTTCAGGGAACAAGCAACCACTCAGGAAAAAAATAATTAAACAATAACCCTATTAGGCTTTTACTACAATTAAAAGATGAAGAATATTTAATCTTATCCATAAAAAGGAGCCATTACCAAAAGCAGAATAACTATTTTACATTACAGTCTCTAAGGTCATGAGCAAGAGACCCACACAGTCCTGGAGCAAACACCTGTACTCTTGGTCATCCAAACACTATAACAATTTTTTTTTTCATTTTCATCGTTGAATCAGATAGAATGAAAATAAGCACAAAGTAGACTGGGTGTTGGGTGATACCTGCAGTTCCATCTATGCAGAAGAATGAGACAGGAGGATTGCTAGTTTCTACTTACTCCAGACCAGCCTAGGAAACAGAGAGATCTCACTGAAAAGAAAAATAAGTTAAAAACCGAGCACAAAGCTAACCATAGAAATATTGTGTGCTTCGTTGTAAATTATTTTTTCTCATTGGTTATGTTGTAGAAATTGGATGAAACCAAAGCAGAATGCACAGAAGTTTTGGAAGGGTGGCTAAATTCAATTTTTTTCCTGAAAGGTAGAATTCTAAGACAAAAATTCAAAATTGTCCTTCCTTAAGAAAACATACACACGACAAGTAAAATCCAATTTTTTACAAAGAAAAACAATACAGAGTAGAAATCACATATTGGTATTAAATAATAATTTGCTTAATCCCTTGACATCTTATATCTTTAAAGCCAATCTCTGTTTATGATATGAGCCACATTATCAGTATTAAAATCTTTAAAGGGCTGTAGTGCAGAAAGAACACACAAACCTCCAGGGTCCTGGGGCTGTGGGAGATTTTCTGCTTACAAGAACACCATCTTTAACTGGGTTCCTGGCTTCCCATATCCCAACGTCCTCATCAACTGTGTGAGAACATTCAGACTCATTCTGTGCTGTTAAATTTCCAGTCCAAGCGAGAAAGTTACTTGAGGGTATAGATTCAGTTGACTGAAGGAAAAAACAAATAATGTGATAATTTGATGATACCGTTCCTCAAACTAAGTTTCTAAATAACTGCCATGCATTTAAGCATATTAAACATGCACAGTTCCTTGTTTTCTGTTTACAGGGCTGACAAGCAAGGAATTGCTCTACCCTGGGAAGACACAGAAAGGGCCATAAGTTTCCCTCAGGACACGGGTCCTTTCTGGTCAGGCTTTGCTCTGTTTGGGGCCAGAAGGCATTGGCCTGCTAGAAAGAGAATGACCTTGGGAAACATTGGCCTTTCTTTTGCTAGGAAGACCTGTCTTTGTTGAGCTCCACGATGCTACTTCCGCTGCAGCCGGGCTGAAGGAGGAGCGACCCCTGGGTGATGGAGGTTAGAACAGAGGTATCGGCTGGGCCAATCGCAGTGCACCTGCTAATGAGGCCGACGTGTCTGGACGCAGCAGCTCAATTTGCATTTATCACAAGAGGGAGGAATTAGCAGTAGGAGTGTCAGAGAGGGACAGATGTGCCCCAGCAGGACTGCCACCTCAAACACCCGCTGAGCTACCAACACCAGGGAGGCTGCCAGCCCAAGGGATGCCCCTATGCCTCTGCCAGACATGACAAAAGAATAGAAACAGATGTCCTTCCTTGGGGCCCCCGGGGTCCTGGCTAATGGATGGGGGACAAATTAGCTGGTGCTCCTGGGGTTCTGAATCCCTAGTCCTTAGAGATGCTCTGCTGTCTTCCAGTCACAAGGCCCACTCATCTTTTCTGACTCTGTACCCTCAGCCTAACCACATTCCCTGCGTTTCTTGACAGGTGCAAAGGTTTTAGCAGACTCTACTCTCCACAGAGTCTGTGAGAGCTGCTCCCCAGGTATCTCCAAATTCTCCTTAGCCATCTTCCCTTTCTTCCAAACCACTGAAAGGAACGAAGGTGAAAAATAGAAGTTCAGGTAAGCGCCATATGGAATAGCTGTGATATCTCCCCGAAGATTGGAATCATGGGAGAGCTGCAGCTCAGCTTCTCTGGAGGTGTACCTTTCATTGTAAAACAAGAGTTTTGTGTGAGACTGGGTTAGAATTACTCTTTCGTTCAAGACAGAGTAAGCACTCTCTTTCAGCAAAGGGCCAAGGGAAAATTACCAGGCTTGTGTTTCTTCCCAATACCTTTCCCTTATATTGGGTGTGAAACAATACAAAAAGTGAATGAACATGAATATGTGCTAATAAAACTTTATTTAAAAAAGCAAGTGGTGGCCGGGCAGTGGTGGCGCACACCTTTAATCCCAGCACTCGGGAGGCAGAGGCAGGTGGATCTCTGTGAGTTCGAGGCCAGCCTGGTCTACAAGAGCTAGTTCCAGGATAGGCTCCAAAGCCACAGAGAAACCCTGTCTCGGAAAATAAAAAAAAGCAAGTGGTGGACTAAGTTTATCTCGTCATCTGCTTTGAAGATTCCTAATTCAGAATATAGCGGATCTCATAGAAAGTAAGTGTTCAGCTTTCAGACCATCCTGGATTGGATGACAGGACACATTGCATGCAGAGGCAGGGCTGTCACAAAATATGACCTTAGTTCTTTCTCTCAAGGCTAAACCACCTCCACTGCCATCTCTCAGTAGCTCAGCTTGCACTGTAAGGACACACATTGGTTGCCTTTGTCTCTTGATGCCAGGGTTAAATGAGATGGTGGTTTACACGGTTGGCATCCTGCAACATGCAGAAAATGTAGTTAATGTTCCTAAATGCACTGTGATTTGTTTCTGTCTTCTTCGCCTGCATTCTGAAATCCTTCATTCTCCACTCCATCCTAAGTCTCCTCCCTATAGAATCCCTTTTCTCTGAGTTTATCCAAACATCTCTGGAGAAGGTTCTAGTCTTGGCATTCACTTTCTTCTTAGGTGATGATGTAATTAGGGGGAAAATACTTTCCCTTCCCTTCTAAGGT
The DNA here is from genome assembly GCF_903992535.2 of Arvicola amphibius. NCBI lineage: Eukaryota > Metazoa > Chordata > Mammalia > Rodentia > Cricetidae > Arvicola > Arvicola amphibius. The sequence goes on from NC_052055.2 coordinate 97,625,376, forward strand.
TCAGTACATGAGATCTGCAAAATTAAAGCGACAAACGGTAGCTGAGCAAAAGAGATTTTCATCAGCGTAGCATATGAGAATACACAGAAAACTGCAACTGGAGGTGATCAGAAGCCAGGGCTTAGATGCCATTGAAATAGAGGGAGATAAGGAAGAAGTTGTCCTTTTGAGAAATGGATGACTTTAAATAAAAAGAAGTGGGCCTTGAGAACACACCAGAGAGATGGCAAGAGGTGGCAATGTCTACTTAGGTCTGGTACAGCTTCTGTGATCCATGGTAAGAGCCGTGAAAATCCAAAAGAGGTTACTTAGCAAACTGAGTTCTTTGGTGATGCCTGACCTTTAAGTGGACAGCAAATTAAAATCAGAAAATTATCTTTATCTCAAATTAATGTTCAATATGACAGAAGTGTGGCCTAGAACACATGAATACAGGCACAATTCTGCTTTAAACTATGGCTTCTGAACCAAAAAATGCCCAAAGCAACAATGAATCAGTTACCCATATCCTACCTACCACTAACCCCCCAACCCCAAATATACCAGTAACAGCCAACTTCCGAAGATCACAGGCACACTGCTGACAAACCCACCTGTATCTCCCATTCCTGTCACTGCCGCCAGTTATCGGTCTAATAACTCGCACTTCTTCATTCCATACACGTGGATGTTAGTATATTTTCCTGTTTATGTGAAAAAAAGTTATAGGGACTTCGATTGGGATTACATTGAATCAGTAAAATGCCCATTTTCGAAATGTTAACTTTACCAACCCATGAGTACTAGAGATCTTTCTGTCTTCTGGAATCTTCTGAAGCTATGTCTTCAGAGATTTCAAGTTTTCATGATAAGAACTTTCACCTCCTTGATTATGTTCACTCCTAGACGGGTTTTTTTTTTTTTTTTGAGGTTATTCAGAATAGAAGTGTTTCCATGATTTATTTCTCCATGTTTTAGTTGTTGATGTATAGAAAAGTTATTGATGTTTATAGGCTGATCTGGTATACTGCCACTGTGCTGAAAGCAACCATTTCCAGAAATTTTCTAGAGGAATTTTTGGTATCTCTTTTGTATAATGACATGTGATCTGCAAATAGGGATCATCTGACTCTTACTTTCTATTTGTATCCCTTTAATTTCTTCTCTTGTCTTACTGCTCTAGCTAGGGCTTCAAGCACTATACTGAAAAGTTGTCGGCATAGTGGACAGTCTTGTCTGGTTCTTGATTTTAATAAAACTATTTTGAGATTTTCACAACTTAGAATGATATTGGCTGTAGGTTTGTTCTACGTAGCCTTTATTATGTTGAGGCATGTTTACTCCAGCTCTCTTCTGCCTAGGATCTTTATCATGAAATCATGTTGGATTTTGTCAGAAACAAAATTTCTAAAGGCCCTGATCCCTGATGCCTCAGAAATCCTAAGAAGAGGCTGGCTGCCACGGAGTGTGGGAAATCTCAGAGACAGCTGAAACTATAAAGAAGCCCTGCTGCAGAAAACTAGTATTACACCAGCACCTTACAGAGTGGGAAATGTCCCATAAATCCAGAAAATACATTTGCTGGAAAGAAATTTTTTTCTGCAATTGGAGCTCGGGGAACTTATGAAGAAGACTGTGGGTCTTGCAGCTGTCTGTGTTCGGAAGCCTTAAACTTTCACCCGGCAATATGCCCTGTGGCCATGGGAAGTCTCTAAGATTTAATTAATCTCTTTGGTGTGTAAAGATAATTAAAACAGCTAGATTGTGGGGAGCTTAGCCCCACCAAATACATCTGGATCATAGCTCCTGCATCTGTGGCTCAGAGAGCATCGTGGAAGAGGGAGCAGAAAGCTGGTAAGAGCCAAAACACTGGGAAGTGTGCTGTGAAACGGTTTCTCCCCAAAAGGCTGCATAAACAAGACCAGAACAATAGCAATATCAGTAGATGTGTTAACATAAAAGGGGGAAACTTTCAAGTGGCCCCAGTCCTAGACAAAGAACTACAAGCAATTATTGCCTCCTGGAAGAAGGCGAATAAACCTCTCCCAGGGGCAAATGCCCTTATTGGCTGTCCAACAAAGAATGGTCAGCCTTGAAACAATACAAAGGCTCATCAGGTTCTATTTATATACATTTGTGCATTATATATGTGTGTGTGTGTACATATATAAACAATATGTGTATATATACATATGTATGTGTATGATATATATAATATAATCAGAGAAAATAGGCCATCAATTTGAGAGTGGAGGGGGTATAGGAGAGGTTTGAGGAGGGTAAAAAAGAAGGGGCTGGAAGAAGTAAAGGGACAGGGAAGTGGTATAACTCCTTTTCAATTTAAAACATTTATAAAAATATATCAAAGAAAACTGCTGAAATTTAAAAAAGAAACAGAAGAAAGTTGAACCCTGCCCTACAAAACTGGAAGGGATCAGGCAAGCAGAAGAAGCCTGGACTCTCACAGTCTCTATGACTTGATTTCTACGGTTGGAACATATTGGCTGTGAGTTCTGACGGTACAGATGAGTTTAACATAAATAGATTAGGAGTCCATGGCCACTCATCCCTATGAATCTCTTAACTCACTCACAGCTAAAGAAAAAGACAGTTTGACACGATATGGGCAAGGCAACTGGAAAAGGCAAAGGAAAACCCTGCATTTCCTGTTAGCAGTTAATCTGAAGTCTCTAATTATGCTGAGGTCTCATCTTGTTACTAAGCACTGACTTGTGAAATGTGCTTTGAGCACACAGAGAATGTTGAAATAGGATCTTTGTGTTTATTTTTATGACTGTTTTGTGGTATTGTTGTTGTTGGTGGTGGTGGTGATTATTTTTTTTAACTGTTTGTTTTGTTTTGATTTTTTAGAGGGTATCAAACACCCTGAGGCTGGAGCTACAGATATTTGTAAATGAGCACCAAAGAGGGGACTGGGAACAAAATTCATACTGTTCCCGGAAAAGCAGTATGAATGCTTAACCACTGAGCAACCTCATCAGTTCCCTAAGTACCTTTGTTTCTTTAGAAAGATAAAAAGAAAACAAGTATAATCTCTAATCATCCTGGTAATTTGAATAGGAATGGCCTTTGAGTGCTTGGCCCAGAGGGAGTGGCACTATTAGGAGGTGTGACCTTGTTAGAGTAAGTGTGGCTTTGTTAGAGGAAGTGTGTCCCTGTGGAGGTGGGCTGTAAGGTTTTATATGCTCAAGCCATGCCTAGTATGGCAGTCTCCTGCTGCTGCCTGCCAATGGATTTTCTTCTTCAGAACTATGTCTGCCTGCATAGCACTATGCTTCTCACCATAGCAATAATGTTTTAAGCCTCTGAAACTGTAAGCCAGTTCCAATTAAATGTTTTCATTCCTAAGAGTTATGCTCTTGGTGTTTCTTCATGGCAATATAAACCCTAAGATGCATATCATTAAGTAAGCTTTCTGTATAGTAGTATTGTAAGAGGCCACTTGTTTGTTTCCTAGCCACTCAGACTCCAGAATTAGTCACACAGAAATGATATTATTTAAACCACCACTTGGCCAATCACTTAAACATATTGCTAGCTAGCTCTTATATCTTTGGTTAATCCATTTCTATTGTTTTATATTTTACCATGAGGTTCATGGCCTACAGGCAAGGTTTTGGATAGTGGCTTGCATCTTTCTCCTCTGGCGGCTCCATGGTGTCTCCCTGACTCAGCCTATTCTCTGTATATATCTTTTCCAGCCTGGCTATATTCTGTTAAGCCTTTGGCTGAAAGAAGCTTCTTTATTAATAAATGGTAATCACAGCATACAAAGGAGAATCCCACATCATCTCCCCTCTCTGTCTAAATAAAAAGGAAGGTTTTAATTTAACATAGTAAAATTACATATAACAAAGCAAGAGATAGTTACAATATTTATATCTACTTTATCTCATCATGACTAAGGAAAACTATATTTATTCTTCAGTTCCATCAAAAAACCCAGAAGGATATAATATTACCTAAGTGAACAGGAAGTGTATTGTAAGCAACTTCCAAAACTCTAGAATTGACAGATATATCTTGCTGCCTGGACAGTAACCCAAAGTTTTCCTGTACCATTGGAGCAACCAACTTTGGCAAAGACTAGAGTAACTAAAAGCCCATTTTCAGAGGCAGGAAATTTTTCAAAACTGTCTTACCCTGTCTTGGCACGATTTAACAGTCTTTTCTTCTTGTATCCTGCTTGTCCTGTCCAGACACCGTGCATATTGTCAGTGGTTGAGGCATACATGGCTTCTCCTGACTTCACCTTCTCTCTCCCAGCATTCAGTTTAATTTGCCCTGCCTAGGTCTACTCTGCCCTATCACAGGCCAATTCAGATTCTTTATTCATTCACCAATAAAAGCAACACATATACAGAAGGGCTTTCCAAACCATTTCCCCTTTTCTGTTTAAATAAAAAGGAAGGTTTTAACTTTAACATAGTAAAATTACATATAACAAAACAGGTATCAAGAAAGAATTACAGTTACAATATTGTTATCTACTTTTTCTTTTATATTAACTAAGGAAAACTATAACTATCTATTCTTCAACTCCATCAAAGACTCCAAAAGGATATAATATTACCTAAGTATAAAGAAAGTACATTGTAAGCAACTTCCAAAACTCTAGAATTGACAGAGACATCTTGCTGCCTGGACAGTCATCCAAAGTTCTTCTCTATCATTGGAGGATCCATCTTCAGCCTACAGGCCAATACTAACCAGCAGACTTTTCTATGAAGCAGGAAATGTGAAGATCTGTTCTGCCTTGTAATGGCAAAGTTCATCAGTTGCTTTCTTCTGTGTCATGCAGAATGTCTGGCAGACTCTTTCATGTAGCAGGAACCACAATGGACCATCTCACCTTTAAGCAAGTTCAGCAGTCATTTCTCTGTGGGCCCTGCATGTCCAGTTCATGCAGCATAGAATCAAGAAGTCCAGGCAAGATCAGTTTCTTACCCAAATGGCTAAGCAATGCCATAAGGAGCCTCTTCAGTGCCCATCATCCTCTTGAAGTAGCTTGGTGCTGACAGGAGCAGATGCGTCTCACTGTCATGAAAAGTCCTAAGTTCTTAAACATTTTAAATGCCATATTCTATAGTCTTTGAGATGTTTGAAGAATGCCTATCCATCTTAAATGTATCTCTGTACATTTAGAAAATCTAACTAACATGACTACAAGCTTGGCTATTATAGATGATTATCTATTATCCTATATTTATCAATTATACATTCCATTTTAAAATGAGCTAGACAAATGCAATATCATAATCAAGATTAGAAATACATATACGTAGTATAACAAAATTGATCTTAAATTTGTATCAATAAATCAAGATCCATACCAATGCAAATATTTATAGCATATCCCCCTTTAAATGTAAACATTTGTTGACAACACTTGGGAATATGGGCATAGTTTTCTCCAAACTGCTTCCTGCTTTTTGTTGGGTGAAGTATTTTTGGAGATGTTCATGGCAACCTTTCGGGGGGGGGTGGAGTCTTGGTACATCAAACCACATTAGTCTGGAATTAACCCACAGGTTCTCATCTTTTGTGGAAACAAATCAGAACCTCTTTTCCAAAGCAACAAATCCATAGACCCAAATTCTGAAGTCAAGATACCTTAAAATATATGTGTTGGTTTAGCTCAGTAGCCCAGACAGTGAAATGTCTCTCTGTACTTACTTAGCTCCTTCATAGTCAAAAATTCAAAGAAAACACAATATTATACATAATCCAGACTCTCTGTCTATATTCCATCTTTATGTGGCTTATTTTTCTTTACTCCTGTTACTTTTTCTACAAGTTTACTCTGTCTCTTTAAAAACTTTGTTTTATTTTTTTAAAAAAGCATTTACTTCTTTTTATAACTCATTAGCCATTTTATTTTGTGTATTCTTCATGTTTGGTGATTTTTCTTAACAAATCAAAGGAGTAAAAATGAAGGTAAACATGGGCCCGCTTTAAAATTAAATTACAGCATTCTCCCTGAAGAGTCAGAGCAGACGGAGGCTGATGTCAAGCCTTATCTTTGCCTGATTCTGAAGAAGTGCCCGTGAACGGCTTGGATCAGAACTAGGAATGCAGACGCCTGAAGGATCACTGCCACATTTATTTTTTTTTTTTAGTTAGTTAATTAGTCAGTCAGTCTATTTTATGGGCATCCCAAAGCATAAGTCAATTTAGTGAGTTTCCCGAGGTTTTATATCAGATAGGTTTATCATCTCTATTTTCAGGTTCTAATGGAGGAGTCTCAATAAGCCTCCATTCACCTGTGAGCATCCACTTGCCCACCTTCTGGGTGGGAAGTAGAAGCTGTAAGTCCTCCCAGGGATGGTAGGACAGCAGAAGGGTTGGAGACTTCCCAGTCAGGGAGCTGGCTTTCCAGTGTACCACCTGTATCCTCACTCAGGTTTTACTGTGGTCATGACTAGAACCTTTCTTTTCACCTCCTCTACAAGAAATAAGGGTGCTACCTGATTGATCTGAAAGATGTCATCCAATTGGTTGGAAGATGTTCAAGCAGATACCTAGTATATTCATTGAAGTGTTGAATGTTGCTAGGACAACTTTACCATGCTATGAAAGACATTGCTTATCTCTGGCTGCCAAGTTGCCCCAGCTCAAACTTAATGATTCTTCCTAGCCTGAACTGACCAGCATTATCTACAACTAAGACTCCAACCAAGTCCAGTTCCTGTCATCCATTGGCACGGACTTTGAAGAATGCAAAGGTTTGCAACTTTCTACAGTAGACTCTTACTTCCAATTAAGGGCTTACATGGTTTTAGTCCTAATTATACACCTTTTATTCTTTACTTAGATTAACTCTTCTTTAGGTCTGATGTGTTTTCAGAGATCATACTTGTGCCTATCTCATGGATACTAACACATGATTCTGTACAAGACACTCTCAGATACTGTCGTTGAGATTTTCCAAAATCTAACACAAAGTATCAAATATCCAATTCCAAGAGTAGAAAAAATGATTTATTACAAAAAAAATGGGTGAAATCATTTATGCTCCTTCTTTAGTGAGCTTTGTGTCTGTTACATAACTCAGGACTCTAGGGTTGTTTCTTGGGGGCATCTGAGGCAGTTTGAGTGATATGTGCCCCATAGAATTTCAATGCTTGGTTCCCAGTGGATGACACTATTTAGGGAAGCTTAGGAAGTATGGCCTTTCTGGAGGAAGCATGTCACTGGGGGCAGGCTTTGCAAGGGTAAGACTCGGGTAATTTCAAATTCACTTTTTTTCTGCTACCTGCTCACTTCAAGATGTGAACTCCTGGCTTCCTGTTCCAACTACCATGCTTCTGCTCTGCTACCATGTACTCTTTCCTCTCTCGAACCATAAGCCTTTCTTTTATAAGTTTCCTTGGTCATGATATTTTCACACAGCAATAGAAAAGCAGACTATCACCTTACCTGATACTTTAAATCATTCTCAACAGCTTGCATAAAGCATTCAATTCTCTGAAATCCTCAATGGAAATCAGGCAGAGGTCTGTTCTTTTAAGCATCTCATATTGAAGAATCAGTTGTTCTTAGGGAAGCTCATGATTGCAATCCCCTATCAGCCTGCCTTCTGCCAATCTCCTTCCTCCAGCCCATGGCTTCACAATGTACTTCTCCACCTGATATCTCACTCTGCTGCCCAAATGATTTCTCAGCATTATACCAATAATCCTCACAAATTCCCCTTCTAAAGAAGTTCAACGCCAGCCACAGTTGATGAAGAATTATCATAAACAATCATAAACAACATTAAATACCTCTCTGTCAAAATAAGTAGAACGGGGACATTTTCCAGAGCAGGACCCCTGATTCTGATTGTTTACCCATGTACTCACTAATTTGCAAAATTCTACAATCCACCATGGGTTCCCCTGTCATTAGCGCTCATTAGTGGGATTCTACTGGACTAATAAATCAGCATTACTCACAGCGCCTGGAGACATGGGCGAGGACACATTCCTGCACAGGAATTTCTAAAAATTAGATGGTGGCTCACCACAGAGGCCCTGATTTCCTCAAACAGGGTTTGGATACAGAAACTGTTTGTAGCTGCTTCTGACAATGGCCTCATCATTCTAGCTAGCCAAGCGCAGAAAGAAGACAAGGACAGAAAGGGGATGGTTGGCACACTGAGGAAGAATTCACGTGCCCCCAGGGCCTTCCCAGAGCCACACGAGTCCCTGTATCACACCCCAAGGCTCATCACATGGCTGAGGTCCGTGTGCCACAAATTGGTCTCATGTACAGCAATACTAATACAAATATTCTCTAAGAGGTGGGGGCCAGTGGGAGGTTGTTAGATCTTTGGACATGAAGAGCCCATGGAAAGAATTAACACACTTCTCAGGGGACGAGAGTGGCTCTCTGGCTTCTTCCCTGATCTGTGACCTCTTCCATATCCACAAAGTCTTGTTAAGGTGACCTCCATCACCTTGTAATATACTAAGAGACCCACTAGAGATAACCCTAATCTGCTTAGACTTCCAGCTTCCTTAACTGTGAACTAAATGAACTTCTTGTCTTCATAATGTATACAACCTCAGGTATTTTTATCTAGTAACCAAAAAGGTGACCAATATACCTCTTCTGGCAAAAGTATGAAAGTATGCAACCCTAGCAAAGATTTTTCATATGCACGAAGTAATCATGACATTTCTCCACGTTCCCTAATTTCCTGGTCTTTCAATCATACCTTCCCACTATCTCCCATCTGATAATTTTGCGCTCTCTGTTCCCTTTCGTTCCTCAGTTATGAACTATGTGCCTTTTATTTGTGGAATACTGTGCACTTTTCCCTCCTAAAAAGAGTCTGTGGTTTGCATTAGACACCATAGTTGGTGTGTAGCTCAGCTCTCCTAAGGCATTTATCCAATGTGAGATTCATTTATTGAACATCATCCCTTCCTTTTAACCTTACATAATCATTTAATTTACAGTGGACAAAATGGATTTCGTAACCAATCGGTATGATGGAAGGTTATACAGTTACTGACCCACATCTGAGCAACTGTTCTCAGAGCCATCCAAAACCTGGTTTTCTGACTGGCCAGCAATGGCCCAGAGCCAATCAGCACAAATGCCTTTTGACCGGATAGTCACCTTACAATAAATATCATTTAGCAGTGGCCATGGAAGGCCCATTACTTTTCAGCATTTTTGTAAAAGGATGGATGTCCTAGGGAAGTTTCTAGAGCAATACAGAAGCAAATCATCCAATGTGACAGAGGCGATCAAGAAGCCACTCAGAATCTCTTCACGGATCCTCTCTGAAAATGGAGGCAGGTGCTCTGTGAAACGGGAGACAGATGCGACAAGATGGCCCAGCCATGACTGCTTGTCAGCTCTGTGATATTTTGATATCCCCCACAAAAGGACCAAGTCTAAGATGCATATTTTGTATTTTCTAGTAGGTTGTCAATCACAAGCATTCTGTGCAGTACAAGGCTCCCTGGGTGCAGTTCAACCCTGATTGCTCACCCAGAGAGACAGCACAGATAAATCCTCTGTGACATAGTCCTCTACCTCCCTACAAGGAATGCCGTGAATTCAGCAGCTCGTGCTCCCACAGAGGTTGCTGTGATTTAGCAGGTAGAACTGAGCCAGTGAGCCCCTGAATTAATTTCTACACATGGATGAATACTCAATGTTACTTATGCACAGTGTATTTTAAAAATCAAGTATAGTTTCAGTATGGCCCACACTATACAAAGGCCACTCTGACGTTTTCTACTGAATATGCTGGTGCCTTTCGCTGCTCTGTCATCTGAGATGGAAGAATTGCCTGCATTATGGTAAGGCTCGGGGGAGAGGGGGGGATTTTGCAAGACTGCAAAGCGGCCTTTCACAAGCATCTGAAAGTCTGGCTGCTCATTCGAGCCTTGGCAAATTTCTGTGCACTGGTTTGGAGTGAGTTAATTTTCTGGACCTGCGAGGAATCTTGACAGGTCTTTGCATATCCTATTTTCTCCTATCAAATCAGAAGGTAAGATTTAAGGTGATCATGTATAGAAAATGTTGGGGGGTCACATGCCTAAAAACAGGTGGGGTAAACAATGGGATAAAATTGATCACATTGGTTTCAAATGAAGCACACCCAGTACAGCAACTCCCTAAATGTCATATTTTTAATGGATTTATTTCTCAAATGCCCTGAAAATATCCATGGTGTGTATTTATAAAGGCAGGAAAAGTATTTTTCTCCAACTATATAATGTTAAGGAGACTAAGACTGTACAGAAGGAAATATTTGAGTGGAGAGCTGATACCTTCTAAAGTCTCAGGAAGTTCTACCATGTTGTTCCTACCAGCAAGTACTACTGTGTGTCCACGTGATCTTAGGGGGCTGGGTCCATTGGACAGCTAGACCGGAGGATGGCTCTAATTGATTGTGTTTTTAACATATTGATAATCTTTTTTAATTGGAAGCAGATTCTTTTCTCATATAATATATCTTGATTGTACTTTCCCCTCCCTCTACTCCTCCAGTTTCTCCTCCCATCCAGATCCAATTACTCTTTTTCTCTCATTAGAAAATGGGTTGGCTTCCAAGGGATAAAAATGGTCTTAGTTAGGGTTTCTATTGATGTAATGAAAGACCATAGCTTACACTTCTCATTGCTGTTCATCACTGGAGAAAATCAGGACAGGAAGTCAAGCAGGGCAGGATCCCGGAGGCAGGAACTGATGCAGAGGCCATGGAGGGGAGCTGCTTACTGGCTTGCTTCCCTTGGCTTGCTCAATCCGCTTTCTTACAGAACCCAGCACCAGCAGCCCCCGGGATGGCACCACCCACCACGGGCTGGGCCCTCTTCCATTGATCACTAAATGATAAAATGCCTTACAGCTGGATTTCAAGGAAGCATTTCCTCAGCTGAGGCTCCTTCTTTTCTGATGAGTCTAGTTGTGTAATGTTGGCACACAAAACCACCTAGTACTATAATAAAATAAGATATAAAATTATAGAACCAACTATCACGTTGGAATTGAACAAGAGCAACAAACAGAGGACAAAGAGTCCAAGATAGAAGAATCAGAGACTCATTTGTTTATACTCAGGAGTCCCGTCAAAACACTAAACTGCAAGCCATAATATACGCAAAAAGAACCTGTAGGGAAAAAGAGAGAAAATACACACACACACACACACACACACACACACACACACACACACACACACACACACACACACACAGACACACACTAATTTCATATTTTGTTCTTTTTTACAGAGATGGTGACCCATTTGGCAGTGACTTTCTTTGGCAATGAGAAATCTGACAAAGACAAAAATCACAAGCATTTCACCACCACTCCGCCGCATTTGCCCTCTTCTTGCTTCATAAGTGGCAATCCCATCACTAGAGAGCAGTTATTAGAAAGGGGATGGACAGGGCTCATCCTGGGAGTTGGGATTTCAGCTCCGTTGTCAGAGTGCTTGCCTTGCATACAGGAGACCCTGGGTTTACTCCCTGGCCTCACAAAGCTGGGCATGGTAGTTCATGCCTGTCATCCTAACATTTGAATTTCAGGAAGTGATGAAACGAGGGTCACAAGTTCGAGGTCACCCTCAACTGCACGGAAGTCTGAGTGAGGTCAGACTGGACTGTAGAAGCTGTTTCAGAAAATAATAAAAAAAAGAAATACAAAATAGAAAAAGCAAAATTCATCTTCTAAGAAATGAACATCCAGGTATAACAGCATCACAGTAACCTCATCGCCTGAATGTTCCCAGGCATGAGGTGTGAATTCGAAGATCAGTACTTGCTTCACCTGCTTCTTAAAGAGCAGAGCAACACAGCCAGCTGGATGTAGGGAGTTAGGACACGGTTGCACTTCCTCATTAGTAAGTTGTTTCTCACAGGTCTTTCCTGGGGAAGACCTTGAGGTGCGGACATGCTTAACTACAAGATGCCCTGCTACTGCGATGCCTTGCTCTGTTTAAAGTTGGAGAGTTCTTTGTGGGCTACTTCACAAAGCGTTTGACTGAAGTGTTTAAGTACAAGCTTCTCTGCTACTAAGATGCCTTGCTGCTGCTTAAAATTGAAGAGTTCTTTATGGGTAGCTTTACAAAAAGCAAACCTATGTATAGGAAGCTTTCTTGTCGGACTATCTTTGGACCTCCAGACCTCAAATAGTTCATGGAGACTTATTATTAATTATGCGAGATTGGTTTTTAGCTTAGGCTTGTCTCAACTAGCTTTTATAACTTAAATTAACCCATATTTCTTAATCTATGTTCTAGCATGGGCTGGCATTACCTCTCTTCCATCTTGCAGCTCCTGTCTCCTGTCTATGTCTGCCTGGTGACTCCTCCTTTCTTCCCAGAGTCCTTTCTGTCTCCAGAAGTCTCACTTATACCTCCTGCCTAGCTATTGGACATTTAGTTTTCTATTACACCAATCACAGCAATTCAGCTTTGCACAGGGTACAAATATCCCACAACACCTATGCATCCCATAGTCAGCTTTCAAAGTGGTTGCGCAAGGGAACAAAGAGGAAAGCTGGCAAACAGAAAACAGTGTGCTTGTGTTATCAGAAGCCCCTGGTTCTTCTCCAAAGTGTGTATTTTGGCTTTTCCTAGAGGGTTTGTCCATCACTACTGTTCTGTGTGATATATGGCTCCCTGGGTGAAGTTAAACCCTGATAGATCACCATGGGAGACAGTGCAGATAAATCCTCTAAGACACATTTCCCTACTGCCCTGCAAGGAGCACTGTTAGTCCAGCATCAATATGCCTCCCAAGAAGGATGCTATTGTTCAGTAAGTCAGAGTCAGGAAGAAAGCCCAGGCAGGCTCAATTCTGTCCCCAAGACATGTGTGCCAGTACTTAGAGACACTTTATTCTGTAAGGGCAGCTGGGTGAGGGAAGGATGTAGATTCAGTGGGTAGAAAGCAGGTAGATTGGTAGCACAGCTCTCAGCCAGATTTCATCTGACCCCATGTTAGGGATTCCAAGCTGGGGTACCCAGAACTACGAGAGTGAGACAGCTTCCAGACACTGCTAGCACATCTCCTATGGGCCAGCGGCCTAAATAGCCAGTCACCTGGACACTGAAACCTATCGTTTTGAATGTCCCTGCAGTAGAGGGGTCTCCCAAGTGACTGATTGCTCCTCCAGGAAGGACACAGCTGGGTGGAAATTTGCCTCAAGCAGAAATCTCTTTTGTCTGCCCCAATTTGTCATCATCAACATCACTTTTTGACTTTGGTTAGCAGATGTTTCTTTAGTGCTCTGACGTCCTTTTTAATTTGCGCATTTATTAATTTGGCTGCCTGGGAGCGGAATCTCTTACCTGGAGAAGCATTCCTATACATAAGGCTGTGGGGCTTGCCCGTGGAATGATACCGGTCTCTCATCCATCACTGGGCAGCAGCTTTGACCTGGATCACCCTTCAATGAGGTCACTGATGACCAGGGCAAAGCTTGGTTTCTCTGCTACCTCCCATTTCTAGTGACTGAAGCTGATGGTCCTTGAGTCCGCAATCTACGGGCGATTGTTTGGATTCTAGCGGGTACCCTCATGACATCCCATTTACAGCTGGAACAAAGGAGCAACCAATTAATCAGGCGCCCATCCTAACAATACTGACCTGCCAGCATTTAAACGCTTTAATTAAAATCGAAGCACTCTAGAAGCCTGGATAGTGGCCCGGTGGGTCTGAGGCAGGCAGGAAACCTCTCCCTTCACCAGCCCCTGAAGCAAACACACAGCACACACAGGACCAACTCCCTTCACAAGACCTTTAATGAGAAGGGAAAAAAGTCTCCAGGGGCGATATGTGCACGCTGCTGCTCACCTGCATCCCCACCGTGCTCACTGAGAAAAATTACCATTACCGTAGGACCCACCCTGTGAAGAGAGTCTCTCTGTCTCTTACTCTGGTCCCCCCATCTTTGTCTTTCCCCCTCCTTTTCTTATCCTCCCCTGTCTTTCATCTCTCCAAACTGTTCTCACCTCTCTCTTTTTTCTCTTCATTTCTTCTCCCTCTTTCCCCTCCCCCTCCCTCTCTTCCTTCCTCCCCCTTTTTCTTATTTTAACACATACAAAGAAAGGGTATTTTAAAATGTTTACATATTAGTAAGTGTAGAAAAGGCTAGCATTTTCCTCCTTCCAGTGTTAAGCCACCCTTGAGACAGCGTTTAGCCTCTTGAAATTCATGCCTGCACTCCACGTGTTTGCCTTTCCTATACACAGGAATACCAATGGCTCGTTCTTCGACTGCCAGTGAGCCTGGCCATGTCCTCTGTCACTGGCAAGACTACTAGAAAGGCCTCTGCATCCTCATATCCCTTGCCTCCTGTCTATCACCTCCAGCTTAAGCAGGATTTTCTCCTCCGATTCTAGCCACAATTCCAAAAACACACCCTTTAAGCAAAGTCTTTTTGCAGACTTGGTCTTATCCCCAAATATCCTACCAGGGCAGCTGTCTGACTGCGCTTAGGTTGCTCATGCAGTTACTCAAGACGCTGATTGATTGTCAGTGCCATGTGCCCCTTTTCATCCAAATTCTTAATGTCTTTATTCCGTCTCTCCCTCAAGCTTCCCTCAAATCGGTGCTCTTTGTGGATGCCCTAGAAAGTGCCTCCTTGCTTATCTTGCTTCCCACAGGCAGCTCTCAAGAGTCTGGGAACCCACTGAGGGTTGCTTGGTCCTCAGGAGCACAGAAGTGGTGACACTTCCCCTGCCTGGGCCCTGCTGCACTGTTTATCCTCCATCCCCAGGGCTTGCATCTGCTGGCTTCCTGCTCTGCTCCTGGCCCTTGGCCCCTCTTTTTCATATCCTGCCCCTTTCAAGTGTGTGTTCTTTCTCCTTTGAAGAATGCTGATACTTCCCTTCACAATTTTCAGGTTGGAAATATGAAACTTAATACTTTCCCTCATTTCCCTCTTCCCCACTGCTTCCCTTCTGTGTTTATTTTAAAACTTTATCTCTATTTCCTCTCTTGCACTCTCTCTCTCTCTCTCTCTCTCTCTCTACACACACACACACATAACAGACATGCACACATGCACGCGCGCGCGCACACACACACACACACACACATGCACACACACGCACTTTGCCACAAGCTGAGAATCAGCAGTCAGAGAGACTGACAGCCCTACTTTAGCCTTTCCGTTCATTATGAGGCAGGCCGCAGACAATTTCAGCAGCAGACAAGATACAGAGTTGTTTCACAGTAGCCAAATATAATTCCACTATTGTCAAAAAGAAATGTGACTATAAAGATTTCTTGCCCCCGAAAAACTGACTTCCTACACATTTGCTTTGCCTTTCAACCCTCTCCTTGGCTTCTTCCTAATTTGCTTTGGGCTTATCTGACCTTAAACACATAACTAGAAGGCATAGAAAGAGATTTACTTCACGAATCTGTTTCCACCATCACAGATGCATGGAAACACCCAGCTCTACAGACCCAGCGAAGAGGTGCCCAGTATCTGTGGGCCAGACTCTTTTTAGAGATGACAGTTTTGTTCACTTGACTGGGTAAGGTTCACCCAGAGCAATTGGCTGCACCCAGAGTCCACCAACTTAAGTGCTAATCCCATCCAAGGAAAGCACTTGCCCATAAATATCCAAATATCTGAGAGGCCTACCTAGGCATGGTAACGGATTAACCTTTGCCACAGACACTCTCGAGCTGTGCACTATGGAGTACTAACAAGTCTTGGGAATGCTTTCTAATATGTTGCTGTCATTATTACATGGAAGAGAATGGATGTGAACCTGAGAGTCTGTGTTTTGCTGTTTCATATTTTATGGTTCCAGTTACCTGAAAGCAATCATTGCCTAAAAATATTGAATAGAAGATGCTGGAAATGAACCAATCAAGAATCTTAAATTGAGTACCCTGATGGGGAGTATGGTAAACTCTGTCATGGTTCCTTCCTTCCCGATGGGGATGAGAACTGTGCCTGTGTTGAGCATGTCTACCACATCTGCAGTGCGTGCACTATCTGCCCCTTAGTTACCCAGCAGTTTCCTGTACCATGCGGTTTACGCTAAACAATTCTTATTTAACTTGATAATGGCCCCAACATGCAAGACTCAATGATAGAAAATAGGGATTAAGTATATTTCCTGGAAGGACAGATCAAGCCTTGTGTGACAGTGATAATAGAGCTTATAGGGAAATCTTTGCAACATATCCAGCTGGGGCATTCATTGAAGCTAGCCTGGAAATAGCCCGTGCGTTATAAGGGATTCAGCTGCTGTATTTGTTGAATATTTCAGTCACTATCTGCTTATAAGAGAGTGTCATTGTCAAAATTACTTCAAAATATGCTACTAGTAGAAAACAATTCATTGACTAGAGATATCTCCATCCTTATACTTTATGCAAACTGAAAAGAATCACACTGCCATAGTCTTCTCAGTCTTTAGACAAACCTGCAAGGGAATCACAACCGTCCTGACTGTGGCTCTCGTTGTCATTCATAGCTGGTCTGTGTGAGACATGGCACTTCTAAGGCATCGTTGCAAACCCCAGATTATTAAGACAGTTGCTCATTTTTATCTAAAACTGAAAAAGGTCTTATGAAATATGTTTTGAAGGTTCTTAGATTTATGAGGGTACAGAAAATGTGGCTTTTCTTAACTCACTTCTATAAGCACCCAGAGTTAAAAATTATGGAATTGGGTCCAGGCTGAAACATTTCCTCAAGTGCAGCTTGATTTGAAAAAGAAATGACTAAGAAATGATACAGTGGAAAACAAAACACAACCCAGCCACTGCAGGGCTCACTGGGTGGGCCAGATATCACGTCACTTGTAAAACCAAAGTGTCAATGTTCAGAACTCAACAGGACTCACCCAGGCACCACCAATGTACAAGGTACAGATCATGTTCTAATATTGCCCGTGTTCATGACCATGTTTTGCCCCCTGTGAGTGCCATGTTCATGAGAAGACTCCAGCCTCCTGAGGTTGCCCATGTTCATGGACAGGTTCCATACTCTGTGTGCAGACTTCTTGCAGATTCGATAAAGGGATGGTATAACCATAAAGCAGTAGTTGAAACACACATCAAAACATTCATTTTGTGAAATATTTATGTCTCTCTACCTTAAGCAGGACGGCTGTAATTACCCCTCTGCAGGAGAACACTTCTCAGACACCTCTGCCTCACAAAAATTCACGGATATTCAAATCCCTTCCATAAAACAGCAAGGTTTGTGCGAATAACTAACCCACAGACTTGAGCATATTTTAAACCTTCTCTAGGTGACTTCTAACACCTAGCACAAATGTTAAGAGCTACGTAAATAATTATTGTGCTGTATTACTTAGGGAATAATGGGAAGCCGAAAATCTGCACCTGCTCAATATAAAAGCACCCACTGTACGTCTAATTACATACAGTGCACCTCAGCAATGACTTCAATGTTGTTCTATTTCCCACGCGAGTTTGGGTAAATATATGGATATAGAACCTGATGATAAAAAGCACCAAATGGACGATGAAAATGATCTTTGCATTGCCTCGTTATCCAGAATGATAAAGAGGAAAGATTATATTCTCCAGGATACATCTGAATATTCCTAGAGGAGATTCTAGAAGCAAAGTGACGTAAAAGCCTGATGAGTGGGAAATAGTATAAAACCTCAGTTTAGTCCGCCAGTCATAGCTTGAAGAAGCCACTGAGGCCAGGTACCTCTGCTTCCTGTGTTTGAATGGGACGAATACACACACACACCCACACCCACACACACACACACACACACACACACACACACACACACACACATCTGCCTAGAGGTTTATGGTGATAAAATTGTTGAATACAAAATAGGAGTGAAACAAACCACAAAACCCACCTGTGTGTCCATTAAAAAAAACTGGAAATAGTGCAGTCATATGCTCCAGCAACCCTACAGAGATAGAAGCATGGACAGGACAGAAGCATTTTGACTCCAGAGCTTACCGTAGCTCTCTAAATAGGGCTGAGAAATAGGGTCACCCCGATGCCCATCAGGGCATGAGTGGACAGACAGGCAATGTGGTACATATACACCTTGAAATGTGGCTTAGCCTTGGATGAAATCCCGACACCTAGTCTTAAAAAACATGCTGTTAAATAAAATAAGTCAAGCAAAGAAATACAAGGACCATATAGTCCCATTCATTTGTGAGACTCATAAGGGTTTTTTTTTTTCATAGAAGAGCAAAGGGGAATCAAAGTCACCAGGGACTGGGACAGACAGACAGAGAAGAAAGGAAAGATTTTGGACACACCACAAGAGAACATGTTTGTCCTGCTCTTACAGTGCAGCCGGTGGCTGTAGGCTGCAGTGATACAAGATGCTGTGTTCCTGAAAAGCTAGAGAAGACTAGGAAGCCCTGACACTGAAATAAAACACGGAGAGAAAGGGGACACGTCTCACCTGCCATGATCTTGACATGCTGGATATACACACCTAGTTAACACTGTATATGCCTCAGAGATAATGTCCGATCGTCCAGTGGTGGTGGGGAAACTGGACAGCTAAAACTTTTTGCCATTTCTCATACTTGGGGTTACCCATAAAGAGGGGGGCAAAATTGGATTGATCAGAATTTCCAGTTTTGATAGCTGTTTGCCCAAAGCCTTATCCAAGTCCCTCACTGCCCACCTGAAACAAGATAGCCCCTCTTGTGTTTGTAGGAATCATTTGGTCAGTCGGTGTTCCTTTCAGACTTCATGCAACCATGTAGTAAATTTGTACCCACTGACCATCTGCTTTGAGACTCTGACTTCCCATTGGCTGCCTACACAGTGTTCAGAGTGGAGCTCTCGAAAGTCCCTAGTGACAATATGCCTGCTTAAATATTAGTGAGAGGAGTTGTTCATTTTAGCTCCATGTGCAGATATTTTAGTCCGTAGTCTTTGGCTCTGTGTTTTCCAGTCCTGTAGCAAAGGAGAACATCATGGTGCCAAGAACATATGGTAGAAGCCACTCACCTCATAGCAGCCAGAAAGTGAGTAATAAAATGGAGGAAGGCACCAGAGTAAGATACAGTCTTCAAGGACATGACTATATTGATCCATTTCTTCCACATCTCTACACATCCTTCTTCCATCACTTCCCAATAGAGCTATTATATTATGAATCCATGAGGAATACATCCTTTCATCAAGCCAAAACCTTAAGCTCTCACACTTGCCTAAAAGCCATAGGCTGGTCCCAAACACATGAGCCTGTGGAGTCATGGCACATTCGGCTGTTTATCAGTTAGAAAGTAGATCCTCTTACCAAGAACTAAAGTGGCCAGCCTGTGAACTTTGAGCAATAAACTTCGATCATTGGGACCATCATTCTATAACTTGTTCTAGTAACCAAAGTCGCGAGGAATCCAAGTTTATTTCATTCTGCGTCTAACATATGTGAGCATTGTATTGGGTGTCGCATTTGACTTTGTGTCAATAGACACAGAATGACCTGTCTGTCTTCTGAAGTTGTGGCAAAAGTTCAACATGATAGCACGTCCTGGTTGACCTAAGGAGTAATTTTACAAAAGCTCACTTTCATGTTAAATGTTTCTCAACTTCTGGAACTGCCGTCTCCTCACCTAACATTCAAAACACTTAACTCCAGCCTGACACTCAGTGAGCACTCTATGAAATGACCTGGATTCATGGACTGGCATTTCCCCAAATTTGTATTAATTATTAAAGTTGTTTACATGTTAAAACTATTTTTAGTGGACTCTGTAAATTTGATATTGAAGGGAAGTCTAGAAGATGCAACCTATGCCGTGTGGGCACTGGAGCGTGTGAAATCTTTTCCTTTTCCCCAAATCATGATGCCCACTTCATTTGGATGATAACAATGTAAGAGGGGCACTAGTGTGGTTGCTGAGTCCTGAGAGCTGCTCAAAGGGGGTACTTTGTAGTTCCGAACTTTGAAAGATCTTGGATACCTTCCCGAGTTCCATGTATTTACAGGCTGACCCTTTCCTTGGTTCCAGCTAATGTCAGGGAGTGGAACTATTAAGGAGGAGAGTTTAATGGGAATTCTTAGGTCACTGGGTCATGATTTTGAAGAGGGTCATAGAAATCTAGCCTTTGCCTATTGTTCTTTACCACCCTGAGGAGGACAGCAGGTAAGCAGCCTCCTCTACCTCACACTTCATGCGCAACCTCAACACAGGTCCAAAAGCAGTGGGACCATTGAGCCATGAGCTGAAATCACCCAAGCCATGAGCCCATGTTAAAATGTCTTCTTTTTAACTTGATTGCCTTATTATCTTGTTACAGTAATGGACTATTAACATACTCCTCAGGATTGTGGCTCAGCCTCATTGAGCGGCCTATGTGTCTCAGTTTCCTCTTCCCTTAAATTGGTCCAAAGATACAGAGTTGTATGAAGACTTGGAAGAGTAATGTTAATACCATGAATCTTGATGCATTAGTTCAAATGTTTATTAACTCACATTCAGTAACAGCATCTATAATACCAGGACCAGAGACACTAAGGAAGAAGAATTGCATGTTTAAGATTAATCTGCTCTACAGACAGCCTGCCTTAAAGCAAATTAGAGAACAAGACAAGAGAAGAGCTTTCTTAACTTGTCGAGGACCATGGATTCAGGTAAACTAGAGTCAGGAAGGAAGGAAAAGGAAAAGAGGAAGAGGAAGAAGAGGAAGGGAAAGAGAATAAAGAAAGGGGAGGGAGAGAAAGAGAAGGAAGGAGAAAGGGAAAGAAGGGGTGGAGGAGGAGGGAAAGAAGGAGACCGAGGAGACCTTCCTTGGCCTCACAGGTATAGGACTCAACTACGCCCAAGATTAGTGGGTTCTGGATAGATCGCCTGATTGGCTGGAAAATGATTAACCTTCCCTTTAATAATCAACATATTTTACCCAAGGGCGGTTTCAAAATATCCTACCTCTGCGTAAGGCTGATCATTTTTCTAATAACTACCTGTGTGCCTTTTTTCAATCACACCTAGAGAAGACACAGACTTCTAAGATAATAGGAATGGCTCGATTCTCCTCTCATTAATATAATGATTCTATAACACAGTGACAGATAAAAGAACATTCTCTTATTCCACTCAAGGCTGGTTTTACATAAAAATGGACCATAACTCAGGGTCTCTAATGTCTACGGAAAGGTTAGACTCGTTACCATCCAAATAGGCTGAGCTAATAAAAATTATATTTGTTACAATCCAAATAGATTAACCGGCCTTAAGGGCTTAACAATGTATTACACTTTTCAATTTTCTTATAATTAAATTAACATAAAATCGTCTTCACAAATAAATGACTGTTTCAGAAAGAGTTAAGCTCTGCTTAACAAAAAAATAGCCAGTCTGTTTACATGCTCAGCTTCTCAGGTGGACCTGCCAAGAGGAGAAAGCCTCTTGTCTGCAGAGGGGACTCCACATCTAAAGATCAGGACGCTTCTTCTGGTCTTTACATCTGGCTTATGGCACTGCTCCTGGTACAGGAGCCCTAGCAGACCAGCTGAGAAGCAACCAATCTCTTCACCAGTCTCCTCTGGACAGATCGGTCCTGTTCTTTGCTGGCACTTCCAGGCACTATTTGGTGTCACAAACCTCTACTGACATGTCTGCAAGATAGATAGGCTAACGCTGGAAGCCAGCCTTGGGGCTCTACTTCCACAGATGGAGCTCTTGAGCACATTTCTGCTGTCCCTTCCCCAACTCTTCCTTCCTGTTTCTCCTGGACCCCAGATTCAGGTATTTATTTACCTTCCGGCTATAGATCCTGCTAGATTATCACTTGTTTATGAAAATGCATAAGTCAAAACTTTGATACCCTTTATTATCTCCTACTGGATGGGTGCTCAGCTGAGATCTTATACAAAAGATGCCCTTGAACTGGTTGAGTCCCTTAAATGTTACCGTCTTCAAGAAGCTAATTAATTTACCATCAGCTTCTTTCCCTCCTAGAAATGTCTTACAGAAGGAGAAAAGGGGGAACAATGTATGTAGCTACTTCATTTTAAACTAATTTGAGGCTTATGTTTTCTAGTTCTAAAAAAAAAAAAGAAAGAAAATCAAGAAAAAATCTGTAAAACGTGAGGGAGCTCATAGGAAAGTTCCAATGCTTGCCAAGGGGCTGGTGTAATGAGACACACTTTGTAAAGAACTGTTTTATTTTTAACTATATGTATTGGAAGCAGGGTATGTTAATATGAGAGCAATTCCTGTAGAGGTTAGGGGCATTAGACCCCACTGTGTGAAGTTACCAGCAGTTATTAGCTGCTTAATACGGGTGCTAGGAGCCAACTTGGGTCCTTTGAAAGAGCAAGGAACACCCCTAAACACTGTACCATCTTTTTAGCCCCTATAGTTCTAGCTCCTTCTAATTCTTCATCTTCTTCTACATCACCCTAAGGATCGGGGGAAACTGCTAAGCTTCTGGTATGGGGAAATAAACATCACAGAGCTAATGCGAGTCAGAGCAAATTGCACAGAACCAGAAATCAAGAGAAGCACTGAGGTAGGTGAGGCCAAGGATAATGGTTTGGAAAAAGCCTGGGTTGAAACATTATTGAACACTGGGGCAAAGAAACCTTTCGTGGCACACCGTAGGCAGAAGTTCCACAGTTAGTTAATATGTCATTATGAATTTGTCAATGTGTCAGTGGACATCAGTCTTGAGTGCTGTCTTGGGTCATGATGTCTCTACAGCACCAACAGTAGAACATCATCTAATGCATGCACACAGTGGCAGAGTGGGCAATATCAGCCACGCCTCATACATCACTCACTATGGCCATTTCTTGAAAATAACAAATCTTAGAATGTGTCCTGGTCATTCAGGAGCTCACTGTAGTACAGGCTCTTACAATCTTTCAAACATTGCCTTTGCCTACCATTGGGGCAATTTGGCCCTCATTAGTTCCTCTACAAAAGGAAAAGGAAGAAAAATAGATTATAGGCTCAAGTAAGTCCATTTTGCCACAGGTTGGTAGCTTCCATTGAAGCTTTGATGAGCGAGGGGTCAAAAGCAACGGTGCAATACAGTCTTTCAGTTACCCATGATGCGCGTTTGTGAGGGTGCCTATACCCATCCTCACCCCTCCCTAGCATCTAGAAGGAGCCAGACACCGCTATACACCTAAGAAGATGAGGTTGTTTTGATTCAAAGAGCACACGGGGCAGACGTAAGTAGATGAAGAACATGCTGTGGTTTGCTCCTCTGATTTCTGTCTTTAATATTTATATCTCCTGTTGTAAACCTTCTGCATCCCTAGAAGTCCCCCGTGTGTGTGTGTGTGTGTGTGTGTGTGTGTGTGTGTGTATGTGTGCCTGACTGTCTGTCTGTCTGTCTGGTGTCCCATTGAGTTTAATGAGAATTGCTTGCGTGAGCATAAATAGACTTATTTACTGGAGTTTGGGCAACTTTCTGGTGGCCATGCCACTAAACATAAAATCAAAATAAGGAAATGCTTCACTTTCTCCCAGGGATGGTGAAATGCCAATAGTCCCTCAAGAAAGAGTGTGGTCTTGTGACTACCTGTTGGTGCTGTTCTGTTCTGGTTCTCAAAGTTAGCGAGCTGTACACGTCTATCAGCTGGGACATTAACGAATACCAGGAAATGTTTAATTATTTCTAACTGGGTTAGGCCATGAACACTGGGAATTTCCCAAAATGCCCAGGGAACCCTACAGTGAAGTCACATGAAGATTGCCATCAGTAGAAAGTGGTAGAGACAGAAGTTACATAAAGCAGATGAAGAACCATATTGTCTGTCACCCTCGCCCAACCAGTAGAGGGACAATTTGGTAAACCCAATTAGGCTAACTGGTCAGGCAGCTGGAGGGTGCGAACGTTACAAAATTATATGAAAGAGACAGAAATAAAAAAAAAGAAGAAGAGCAAAAGGTATGTGAATTTTGAGCTATTTCTAATTGAAATCAACCCAAAGAATAAAGACCTTTAAGAAAATGTGTGTCCACTACAAGTTCAGAGGCCAGACTAGCTCAAGAAGGGCTGGAGGAGCAGATCATGTTCAGGCGTGCAGAACAAGCTGTGCTGAATGGCCAGCCCACCCTGAGCCCTCACTTCATCTAACATCAGCAGCTGGGTTATGATGAGCTTGACCCTGCGAGAAGTGTGCACAGCACAGAGTGCACATAAGCACATCGCATGGCTCGCAGACCAACACATACCTCACAGGACATGCACATAACACTCCCCACACCTGACACACACAGAGAGCCACATACATCATACATGACGTACACACACACACTCACACACAACCCCACATAGATACCTCACATCACACACACAGACACACACAGAGAGAACACACACCTCACATGGAACACACAAACATACACACATCTCATGAAGCACATATAAACGCGCACAGACTCCCCACATAGAACATGCACTCAAACTCCAACATCCACCTTACATGACACACACACAAACACCTCATATGACACACACACACAAACACAACACATGGCACACATGTACACACAAACATCTCACATGACACATACACATACATACACCTGGTATGACACACATACAACCTCCTCACACCTCACAGGACACACATAAAGTACACCCTTATAATACCCCTCATACTTCACATAACACATATACTCATGTCCCTCATGTAACCTCTTTCCCACACCTCACATGACACACACATGACACACACATACAACCTCACATATGCTCCTGACATGACACACACACAAACCCAGAACACCCACACATGTGAGTAGGCATGCTCCTTACACAGTGCACACACTCATAAACTCACACACTTCTCACACAACATACACACACATCCCTCAAGTGACACACGTATGACAGAGCTTGACTGTGTATCTTAAAGAAGCTGTCAGGGTGGACTTATGTCCCCAAAAAGCAGACAGATGTGCCAGTTACCCTGACCTGATCATTATTTCAGGAACATGTGAAAATGCCATAAATCCTGTCAGTTCAAAATCTGAAAGAAAAAAGAAAAAAACTGCAAAGATTACTAGGAAATGCAAACCTGGGCTGAGCCGAAAAGGACTGATGAGGAGCCACCAATTGTAGTCCCAAAGAAAAGCAGAAGCTACCTCCTCCAGGTCCTTAGCAGGAGGGGCGTGGGGCTGCAGAGACTCGGTCGGTGCAACTCCACCGCAAACTCCAGCAGTCCCTCCCTCTCCAGCCACTGCTCCAAGCCCAGCTTTGGCTTTGTGTTCTTTCCTGTGTGGTCCTCTCAGCCAGGCAGGGCTGCCCTACATGCGCCTGGCATGGAGTGTGTCAGTTCAGCCCACTGATCAAAAGCTACGAGGTTCAGGCTTCGCTGGTGCTGGCTTTTCTACTGTTCTCCCTGTTTGGGGCCTATTATAACCTGTGCAGTAATTCTCAGTTCCTCTGGACACCAGGCTCCGTGGGGAACTGGGCACTCAAGTCTTAGTGTCCGCAGAACTAGTACCAGTATGCCCACCCTGTCCTGTTTCAAATGCACAGTGTTCCCTCTAGGGACATTCCCGAGCCCACTCGAAACCTGGAAATAGGCCACATTCAGGATAAACTGCATCTCAGGCACCATGGGAAGGAATCTGCAGCCTACATGTTAAGAACGGCTCGGAACCTTCTATTTCAGATCCAAAGCAAGATGAAATTCCTCCCCACGCACCTGTGACATTTGTTCTGTGAAGACTAGGTGAAAAAAAATCGATTGTCAGAGTTTAAAAGGACCCTTGAGACGCTCTATCTGGGGATTATTAAGTGGGGGTGCACATCAAAATCACCTGAGGAGGTTTTTCAACATGGACAAGAGACTCTGATTCACAAATTCAAGTTGAATTATGAAAGGAATTAAAAGGCTGCCAGTCAGAACTGCGTTTCTCATTTGCTATTTGAGTCAAGGGGGGAAGGATTTTTTTCAAACCATTTTTCAAAGTAAAAGAGTATAAATCACGTATGTATGACTGTTGCCCCCTCCACCTTGACTTTGGCGTGCGAACTTTTCTGCACCCTCACAATGCTCGATTAAGTAAAGGAGCTAGACAGTGTCAGGATGGTGGGCGATCACAAGAACACAGGGGGAGCCACAGGGCTGGTGCCTTTGATCTCCTCCCTCTTTTTTGTATCCCGCCCTGGACCCTTCCTCTCCTGCAGCTTCAAGTGTGCATTCATGTCCTGATCTGCTTCATCTGCCTCTCTCATCTCAGATGTCTCTCCTCTTCGCCGCTCTCTTTGGTCCTGCTTCCCTCTCACCTCCCCGTTCCCCTACACAAATCCTCCTGTATGAAAACCAGAATGACTTCAACAGATGTCTGACACCTGGCGTTTCATGAGAGGGAGACACGGATCCAATCCAGGGAGCACCCAAAGGCAAGCTCCGGGGCCCCTCCATTCCATGCATGAGAGAGTAAGAGTAGCTCAGGGATTCTCAAACTTCTGCCAATAAGGAGTGGGGAGTAGGGGAAGAGAGAGAGAGGGAGAGAAAGAGAGAGAGAGAGAGAGAAAGAGAGAGAGAGAGAGAGAGAAGGAAGGGGAGTTGGACAGCTTGTAGAAATACAGATCTCCAGTCCTCTGACTGACAGACTGTATTCAGTAACAAGGTGGTACCCAGTTGCTCACAGACACAGAAAATAAAGGGTTGGGTATCAGGTGGTCCATAGCATAGTGCACAGTGAAGAAGACCAAGGGACTTGTGGAGTCTGCATTTCTCCTTCAGACCTCAGCTACCAGCTCTGCTCTCTGTGTTCCTTGATGCATCCCATGAGCATCATGATCACTTCATTAGATGAGAACACTGCTGAAAGTACAAAAAGACCCACCCCAGCTGGACAGATGTAAAATTGTTTATTCCTCATGCATTCTCCAAAGCCAGCCCACTGCTTCTGATGAGCATGGTTTCTAAAGAAATTAAAACTCTCGTGGAAATTCATTCTTGCCTTCACACCAACATTTTCCATGGGATACTGCTCCTGGGACTTGGGGGATTTTGACAACCTTTGACAACCTTGAACTTTCCTAATTCAAGCTATAGCACTTGAAACTGGCAGATCTGAAGATTATTGAGATCCCTGCTATAATATCACAAGTAGGAACAATAATCATAAAAACTTCATGAACAAAGTTATCAAAAAAAATCACAGGAATTGCCTTTAGGCTGTGTGTATAACAAGGGTATGACTCACCAATAAATTTCATGTTAAAATTTGGCTCACATCAACCAAGTATCTCGTTATGCATATGCAAATGCTTCAGTATTTGAAAAGCATCCCATCAAATGCAAAATTGAAAACCCTCTGGAAGTTCTCAGAGAAAGTACCCAAGGTAGAATTTCCTTGAAGCCTCTCCTACCTTTAATATTATTTATTTATTTACTTATCTATCTATCTATCTATCTATCTATCTATCTATCTCTTTATTTTTGGTTTTTTGAGACAGGGTTCCTCTGTGTAGCTTTGATGCCTTTTCTGGAACTAGCTCTTACAGACCAGGCTGGTCTCTAACTCATAGAGATCCACCTCCCTCTGCCTCCCAAGTGCTGGGATTAAAGGCGTGTGCCACCACCTCCCAGACCCTTTAATATCATTCTTATCTAATGTTGGCAAGAGACATCTCTCTGAAATAGGATGAATACATGTGAACTTTGCTTGTCATTCTCAAGTGTAGGGAGGGAGTGGAAGATGTGTTGAGTGAGCAAAATCCTGAGTGAAAATATATTGTTGGCATAGGCACAGCCATGGCAAGAACCAAGGCCTCCCATCCACGGGAAACTGGCAAAGCCTTTTCCTATATGGGTAGGGTACAAAATTGGCAAAGCCTCCTTTCTGTGGTCCAAGGAGGAGTGTTTATAGATGATTGATCAGTATGTACAAAAAACAAAAACAAACAAACAAACAAAACCAACTGCAGCTTCCACCTCCAGCACCCCCTTTGTGTGCATGATAAATACACAGAGGACGCAGGTGGATGTAGGTACATGGCATCCGTGTGTGCACACATCATCTGACTCCAGCTTTTCTAGATTTGTATCTGTGTCAATCCTCTTTTAGTTCCCTGGGTGCTCCTAGTTGGTCTGGGTACTCATGAAATCATCTCAGTTCCCTGGGCCATTCTGCCCTCCTCCTGTCTCCTAGTCACTTCTGCTTCTGCTCCATGTAGGAGTTGTGTCCTTTTCTTTTCCCTCCCCTCCCCTGTAGCTCTAGCTTATTCCACATTACCTGTCGTTCTGTTGAGTTTCGGAGAGTTTGGGAGATCTTGACATTTTGATTGTATTATTAAAATTCTTTTGTTGGGGAAGGGACTAATTAGACCCCCTAGTAGTTAAAAGCATCTGCTGTGGAAGCAAGAGGACCTAAGTTCAAATTCCCAACATCCACAGAAAAGTGAAGCCTCTTACCCCAGCCCTGGAGGTCGAGGCCTGGGGGCTGAGACAGCCGAGTCACGGGAACTCCCCAGTTAGCAGGCCAGAGGAAATGGTGAGAGTCACAGCCAGTGAGAGAATCTCAAAAAGCCAGGTGGGAAGGAACCTAATTCTCTCCTCTGCACTCACATGTTAGTGTGTTAGGTATGCATACCTGCACACCCAAGTATGCATACACCACATTCCCCCCACATGCATTGGGTATGTGTGCCTGCACACATGAGTGTGCATACACCACACACATACACACACACGCATTAGGTATGTATACCTGCACACACAAATGTGCATACAACACATACACACATATTAGGTATGTGCACCTGCACACACAAGTGTGCATACACCACACACACATACACACATACACATATACATTAGGTATGTGTACCTGCACACACAAGTGTGCATACACCACACACAATACACACATACACATATACATGAGGTATGTGTACCTGCACACACAAGTGTGCATACACCATACACACATACACACTCACATTAGGTATGTGTACTTGCACATACAAGTCTGCATACACCACACACACACACACACATACATACATACATACATACATACACACACATATACATTAGGTATGTGTACCTGCACATACAAGTCTGCATACACCACACACACACACACACACACACACATATTAGGTATGTGTACCTGCACACCCAAGTTTGTATACACCACACACACACACATATACTGGGCAACAAAGGTGTCCTCATAGCCCCCAGTTCCTTGGTGCTGTGCCTACAAACCCTAAACTTCCAGATTCCTAGAGCAAAGTTTGGAGAAAGCCATAAAACATGGATGCAGTACATACAGCAGGCACCAGGTTGGTTTTGCTCACATCTTCCACCAGCTACAACAATTAGTCACGCACAGGAACTGGATTCCTCGAGTACGACCGATGGAGAGGACTCCAGCTATCCTACACCTTAGGAGCATTACAGAAACATCTTTTTAAGATGCCTGAAATGCACAACTTCCATGTTCACATCATTGCCTGCCAAGTGGTGTGCAGCCACATAGCAGCTGTGGGGTCATATATAAAAAGAGTAACTACATACATATTTTCTCATTTCACTAATACCTTTCTAAATTACAGGTCTTTGGGTATTTTGTGGGGATTATTGCAATGTTTGATTTATATCAAATTTTGCCCGTCATCCCTGAATCTATGTTATTTCCATTTGTAGTTTATTTAAATCTTAGGTATTATACTAATTCCCTAGGGTCAAATTATCACTGTTTTAAAATCAGCAGCACCTTACTCCCCCATGGGTCTGGGGTCTGAAATTAAATCAGTGGTAAGATCCTGTTCCCTCTGGGACCTGAGGCAGAGCGCAATCTGGCTTTCTTCAGCTTCCAGTGGTTCCCAGCAATGCTTAGTGTTCCTCAGTCACCAAGTGTGGCATCCCAGTCTCTGTCCCCACCTTCAAAGAGCAGTGTCCTGTGTAGCCATGCCTAAATTTCCCTATTCTTATAAGAATATCGAGCCTGTTAAATCATGGAATACCCTCATCTTAGCTTGATTGCAAATGCAAAGTCCCCATTTTTAAAGACCACATCCATAGATTCCGAGTGGACCCAGCACAAGCGGCTGCCCTAAGAGCTATACGGGTTAAAATTCATGTGTGACGGGTTCTGGGGAAGAAAGGCAATTTCCTTTCCCTAAAGTCTTGATGTTAGTTGCGGGGCAGAGAATGGCATTAGTACAAAGGCTGCTGAGTCCCTACTCAACATGGCACCCAGAAGGTGGTTCCAGACCTGTTTCTGGACCAGTTCCTCCTCTCCCCAAAAGCTTCTCGTGTCATGGAGCTGTGACCATCAGGGAAATAGAAGAGGGACGTGGTGAGATCTCTGCTTTCTGCTCCCTTGCAACCACCTCAAAATTCCATAGCTAGGTGTCTTTGCTCCAGCTACTGTAACAAAATACCACAGGCTATAGAGCATAAACATCAGAAACGTGTTTTCTCACAGTTTGGAAGGTTGAAGTCGGGATATCCACATGATCCGTTTCTGGTGGGGTCGTTCTGCCTAGCTGGTGCCTGGCCTTATCTGAGTCCTCACTTAGACTTTCCTTTCTGTGCCCATTCTCTCTTCCTTGTCCCATAGGACACCAGGCCTACTATATTAGGGCCCCAGTCTTTTTGCCTCATTTTACCTAAATTTTCTCCTAAAAGTACGACCTCCCAGTTCAGTCAGACATAAGGAGCACTTCCAGCTCAGCATATATGTGAGGGACAGAGCAGGCCGTAGCAAAAGGGACCTAGGGAGTCAGGGCATGATGGACCATTTTGCAAAGTGAGGAAACTTGATGAAGGTCCCTTAGTTTAGAGAGGGTTGTGTTCTGGATGCTTCCCTACCCTTCTAAAACCTTGAGTTAACAGTCTTTTGACTTTTCCTTTCACGTCCTCCCTCTCAGGACACAGAAAATAAATAATTGGAGCAAGCCCAGATGGCACCCCTTTCCTCGAACTCGTTCCTAAATATAATGTATATCAACATAAGCCAGTGACCTTTTCCTTAAAACAGAAACACAGAAAAAAAATACATAAAACTTATTTTAGATTCCTCTACAACCAAAGCACTACACATTATAATAAATAGACACGCATTAAATGCAATGATATTAATATTTAAAAGTAAGGTTTTCTTTAGCTATTAGTGTTTATACCATATTAACTCATTTAATTTCTGTAATACTTTAATAGATAGGTCTTTTAATTAGTGTCATTTTTGAGATAAAATAAAAGAGGGATTTGTATTAATTTACTGAAGGCTAATTAATACAAAGATGGATGAGAAGATGTGGCATCTGAACATTTTCCAAGCTTTAAGCACAAACACTGCCTAGCCATGTACTTAGTTTTCATTTTGAAATTGCATATATGTTAAATACTTAAATAACGTATTATATTTATCTCAGAGATTTATTCTATTAAAATTAAGGGGCTGCCAAGAAAACCTCACTAATAAAAAGCCACCAGTTGTAAATATTCAACTCTTTATAACAGTGTTTGTGTATCAGATTGGAGCATTTACAGGTATAGTAAAAAAAAATTTTTTCCAAATGTATCTAATCTCACTCTGTATCTGTCTTAGGGTTTCTAGTGCTATGAAAAAGACAGTGATTAAAAAGCTACTTAAGAAAGATTTCAACTTGGCTTGCATATCCCAGGTAACAAAGAAATCTAGCAGGAACCTGAGGCAGGAGCTGAAGCAGAGACCATAGAAGAATACCACTTACTGGCTTGTTCTACAGGGCCTACTCAATCTTCTTTCTTATGCAGGACTACCTGCCTAGGAGTGACACTGCTCACAATGGACTGGGCTCTCCCACATCAATCATTAAGACAATGCCCCCACAGGCTTTCCTACAGACTAACCAGCTAGAGGCATTTTCTCGTTTGAGGTTTCCTCTTCCCAGATGACCCTATCTGGTGTCAAATTGTCAAAAATATTAACCAGCCAAGTAATGAAATCTATTTAGAATGTTGGCTTTTGTTATATTCTATTACAGTTCTGACTACATTGTGTGTGTCTCTCTGTGCATCTAGTGGATCACATGTATGGCAAGTAAACTATTTACATTTAATTATTGCATGAGTATGAATTTTTTGTATGTACATAAATACATAGTAAGTATTAATGAAGATGGGCTAATACATGTACAGTTAAAGGTCCAGGGAACTAGCTAGATGCCGCCATGGGTAATGGCTCTTGCTTATAAGTTTGATAATCTGAGTTTGATGTCCCAAGACCTACAGGTAGAAGAGAGAACTGCTTCACCAAAGTTGTCCTTTGGCCTCCTCATATGCATACATACACACACACACCAACAACAACAACAACAACTACTACTACTACTACTACTACTACTACTGCTACACAAGTGTGATAAATGTATTCTTAAATTGAAAGCTTTCAGAATAAAAACAGCAACAAAGACTACTAAAGAGAATAATAGACCCCAGTGATGCTGAAACACAGCACTTGTTCAGTCCCATCAAAACACATGGGACACCACCTTAGTAAGATGAGCACATTTGTACATGGTGACAAAATGGGGGAGGGAGGGAAAGAGAGAGAGAGAGGGGGGGGGGGAAGAAACAGGTTGAGGTAGATGACCTGCTTGCCAACCAAGCTCATGGCGGTATCTGGGTCTGGGCTGCTTGCTGCCAAGAGGCATTACTTAGTCCATGGTCCTGAAGCAGCTGTGGGGGTTTGTGCTGATGTCCATTGCTCTTTTTACCACCTGTGGATGCCAGCAGTCTGTGCCACTACCTGGGACCAAGTGGATGTCCAAGGGATGTGCTCCCACAGGGATTCCTGTGCCACCACTCAGGACCATGGTGCAGTCGGGTTCAGACTGCAGCTGAGGGCTGTGTCCAGATCCATTTTCCTGTAGCACCTGGGCTCTGAGTTGACATCCATGGCTCCTTTTGCCTCAGAGGACCGTGCAGAGACCCAGAGTCCAGGCCAATACCTGAGATCACATTGGTCTTAGAGGGTCAAGCTGCCACAGTGACATACAGAACTAAGAGGCCAGCACTGCCACCTGGGGCCATGGTGTCCTCCAATCCCAAACTGTAGGCATGAGCCATGTCTGGGTCCATGGCCCTGCCACAGCCAGAGTCTGTGCTGATATCCGTAGCTCCTATTTCTGTCGAAGGATGAGAGGATATCCGGGCTGCCACCAGAAGATCATTGGTATTTTGGGGCCACCAACATCAACTGCCTCACAGTTGCCCTGAAGGTGCTCTCTATCACAGGAGTCATCAGGTGTTCTGCCCCACACTCGGGGAATGGATAGAGAGGAGCCAGAAAGAAAGCATCACATTTCCACAGGGTAGCCCACGGTAACACATTTACACAGGGTGGCCCATGCTTCCTTAGCCTAAACGTTAAAAGGTGATTCAGTCTAGTTACACGGGTCTAAAGACTCTCTGGTCACATAAAGACAACCATCAAATGTGCTGTGGTTTCTCTTGTTAGTCTGGGTTTATATCAGTGGTTCTCAACTTGTGGGTCACAACCAATTGGACCAACTTCTGTCTCCAAAAACAGTTGCATTACAATTCATAAAAGTAGCAAAGTTACAGTTATGAACTAGCAATGAAATAGTTTTTATTGTTGGGATCACCACAATTTGAGGAACTGTATTAAAGGGTCACAGCATTAGGGGGGTTGAGAACCACTGGTCTGTGGGTATAAAGACCCTCCAGTTATGTAACGACAACATTCAAATGTAGATGGAAGCTATAAAGTAGTCCCACACTAGCTCAGAATTGAGTCTAATCAAGGGTTCT
This sequence comes from Arvicola amphibius, assembly GCF_903992535.2. Taxonomy (NCBI): domain Eukaryota; kingdom Metazoa; phylum Chordata; class Mammalia; order Rodentia; family Cricetidae; genus Arvicola; species Arvicola amphibius. Next base: position 97,659,075 of record NC_052055.2, read on the forward strand.
TTATTTAGGGGTAGACTCACAGAGCACAGTCCTCTTCATGAGCAGGGAACAGGAACTGAATCCAGCAGCAGCAGCAGCAGCAGCAGAGAGAGAGAGAGAGAGAGAGAGAGAGAGAGAGAGAGAGAGAGAAACTGCACAAGCTTTACGCCTACATTTATAGTACAAGGGACCACACCTGGGTGGATTGGTACATTAAAGGCTATTAACTGAAGGAGTTCCCACAGCACCTCCTCCCTTTGCCTAAATAAGAGAATTCTAAGCCTAATACAAAACTATATACAATAAGAACAAATATCAAGTACAAAAATTAGAATTATAATCAGCATAAACAATATCAAACAAGAAACATATGCTAAAAGTTTTAATAGTTATCCTATCCTGAGAAGTCTAAGTCTTGTATTAGAAATGGCTTGATTAAGTCATGAGAGAAAAGTAACTATGGCTATCTAGTCTTCAACCCCATCAAAGACTTGAGAAGGGAAATAATATTACTTGAGTAAACAGGAAGTTCAGTCAAGCAACTTTCAAAATGTGCAATAAATGACAGAGACAACTGGCTATATGGGCAGTCACCCAAAGCCTCATTTGCAGTGTTGGAGCAACCAACTTTGGCTAAGGCCTAGAGTTAACTGACAGACCATTTTCCAATACAGGAAATTTTTCGAAACTGTCTTACCCTGTCTTGGCAAGGTTTTGCAGTCTTTTTTCTTCTATCCTGCTTGTCCTGTCCAGACACCATGCATTTTGTCAGTGGTGGAAGCATGGGTCTTTAACCAAAGACCATTTTGCTGAAAAGAAAACAAGCTCTAAGTGGAGTGTCTTCAGTGCCCAACATTCTCTCAGGAATAAATTGTTGCTGCCAGGAGCAATCATGTCTCATGTCAACAGAACCCTAAGTTATTTAAATGCCATATTCTACAGTTCTTTGAAGTGGTTGAAGATTACCTGTCTATGCAGAATACAATCTCTATGTATCTAAATAACCTAATTAGTCTAACTATGATTATGACAAACATGGATGACTATTGACCTATAATTTTTAATACCTGTATAGCTTAAGGATCAAGAATTCATATTAGAATATTAAAGAATCTTTAAGCAACTGTGCAACAAATGAGGACAATGACCTCAAAAAGTAAACATTGTATAAGTCTTGATCAGAGGTAGAAATGTATAGTGCCATACGAAAAATATATCCTAAAATTGCATCAATATACAAAATATCTTAAGCAGAGGTAGAAATATGCTTGCATACAATATGACAAAATAATTTTTGCATAGGTGTAAAATATTGTAATCAGAAATAGGAGCATATTCAATATAACAGATATAGTTTGAATTTGTATCAATATACAAAAATCTATATCAATGTAAATTGTCTATAAATAATAGCTCATAAGCATTCACGCTATTACTCACTCTCAAATGTGCTCTTTAAGTAGAGACACCATCACATTTTCCCCTACACCATGAAAAAGAAAAATACCAGGGCATGAACTAAAGTACATTAGAAGATGATACTTGGAAGGGGAAAACGGGTGAATCTGTCTGTCTATAAGAAATGTTTGAAGCATTCCCTCACTTGTACATTATGTTGAGTTTTGAACATTCTGTGGAAAAAGTAAACAGTGAACACCCAGTTGGATCCCAACACCATTTCCCGAAACCCAGACAGATCTTATTTAGAAGAAGAATGTCTTATGAATACTAAAGAAACAGAAGCCAGCATGCCACCACAGAATTTCAAAGTTGTCGAAGTCAACAGTTAAGAAGACCTAGCTAGATGGCTCATCCATTGATTAAGAGAGCTGCAGCTCTTCCAAAGGACTGGGCTTCAATTCGTAGCACCCACTTGGGAGCTCACAGCCATTTTTTCTCCAATCCTGGGGGCTCTGACACTTTCTTCTGGCTGCCAATGGTACAAGGTACATACACAGTGCACATGTCATGTGTGCATGCCAGCAAAACACCCATACACCTAACAGGGTGGGAATGGGGAATTCCTGATACCCATTTGCTTTCCCACAATGCATGCTCATTTCCTTGACTGCTTCATTCTAGGGAAAGCAAGAGTTAACTTCCAAAAAGTCACTTGAAGAGATGATTTTAAAAATACTGAGTAATATGAAACAGAATTTGAACTTGGCATCGGAAAGCATTTGTTTGACCAGAGCGGTATTTCTAAAGTCAATCAAATATGGATTTGCTCCCAGAGGATTGTGATGTGGGTAGATCCTTCCAGAAGTCTGCTCTGTGTCAGCAAGGCCCGACTGAGCAGGCAGAGATCGCAGATGCAGCATCTGTTTGCAGTTCATGGGGACTGGAATCCAGCAATTCCCAAACTTGGGCAGGCAGCTGGAGTACCAGGAGCATTGGTGGAAACAGGGGGTGCTAACTCCATCACAGAGCTGATTCTTCGCCCTGGGTGGAGATGAGAGAGCATGGTGCCAACAATGCTCAAGGGCTGCTGTTGTAAGCTACACACTTTGAGAATTAATCTCTAGTCCCACTGTGTGCAATACAGACCCTTGAACCTTCTGGGAAGAGAAGGAGCAGGACCTTCAGATGTCCTTAGAAATGTCAGTTCTGATGTTGATCAGCTTGTGTGTCCACGAGCAGAACCAGCCATCTCCAAGTGAATACAAGAAGAGACCTGTGATGGCCAGAAAAAATGCTGTCCCCACTTGGCGAAAACACACAGAACCCTAAGCTCAGTCAAGGTTCGCAACCCTGGAATTTCCAGAAAACGGAAGGAAGAGAAAATCTCTCGCGAAGACAACGTAAATAAATGCAGGAGGTCCCATCTCCTTCCTCCACACACAGCTGAGATCTTAAGTCACCAGGCAGTCAGAGAGGAAGAGGGCTGGTGTGCGCATCTCACCAGCAGCCTGGCATTTGTGGAGGAAATGCAAATTTTTCAGGATAAATGCTGTGAAATACAAAGATTATCAAAGGGGAGAAAGACAAAGAAACAAAGAGGTTCTCTCTCCTTTTTAAGTTTTTAAGCCAGCTTTTCAATTTTTATTAATTAATTGTGTGTGTGTGTGTGTGTGTCTGTGTGTGTGTCTGTGTGTGTATGTGTGTGTCTGTGTGTGTCTGTGTGTGTATGTGTGTGTGTCTGTGTGTGTATGTGTGTGTGTGTCTGTGTGTGTGTCTGTGTGTATGTGTATGTGTGTGTATGTGTGTGTATGTGTGTGTGTCTGTGTGTGTGTCTGTGTGTGTGTCTGTGTGTGTGCCTGTGTGTGTGTCTGTGTATGTGTGTCTGTGTGTGTGTATGTGTCTGTGTATGTGTATGTGTGTGTGTGTCTGCGTGTGTCTATGTGTCTGTGTGTATGTGTGTGTGTCTGTGTGTGTGTACATGAGTCCACACCACAGTCCACATGTGGCGGTCATACTACCACAAGCTACAAAGTCCCAGAGTTTTAAAGGTATGTGCCACCATACGCCAAAGAAAGCTTTGATTTGAATTTCTTTCTTTTTTTTTTTTTTTTTGGTTTTCTGTCTTCTTGATTTTTGAAATGCAAGGACAGCCTAGAGCCTCAAGAGCATTCAGCAAGCATCCTCTGAGTCATACCTTGTGCCCACGCCTCACTTTATTTTGTTGGACTTCTTTGTTTTTGAGACAGGGTCTCACTATGTAGCTCCGGCTGGCCTAGAACTCACTACACTTTATGTGATGACCTCAAACTCACAAAGATCCTCCTGCCTCCAGAATGTTTGCTCATACCTAGCTAATAGGTAAAAAAAAAAAAAGTTTTTATTTTATTGACTTTAAAAATATTCTTATGCAATGTGTTTTGATCCTATTCTTTCCAATCCCTCACCAAATTCCATGTTCTTTCTCTGTCTCAATCCCCTACGAAAATCAAAATACAACCAAACAAAAAGGAAAAAAAGCAAGCAAACAAAAGGGATAAACAAAAATTATGGAGTTCATTTTGTGTTGGCCAGTTACTCTTAAGCATGGAGCCTGCCCTTGAATATAGTTACTATACCCAGTGTCTTCCACTGAAGAAAACTGATTGTCTCTCTGCCGACAGGTACCAACTGCAAAAAAGCTTCTGAGTTAACAATGAGTAATGGTGCCCACTTTTCTTTCTTGGTGCT